>NC_060179.1:70298148-70423148 GCF_021184085.1 Oncorhynchus gorbuscha | reverse complement strand
ACACACACACACACACACACACACACACACACACACACACACACACACACACACACACACACACACACACACTGCAACTGTAGAGGCACGACCAGGCAGTGGACACACACACACACACTGCAACTGTAGAGCCACAACCAGGCAGTGGACACACACACACACACTGCAACTGTAGAGCCACGACCAGGCAGTACACACACACACACACACACACACACACTGCAACTGTAGAGCCATGACCAGGAAGTGGACACACACACACACACACTGCAACTGTAGAGCCACGACCAGGCAGTGGACACGCACACACTGCAACTGTAGAGCCACGACCAGGCAGTGGACACGCACACACTGCAACTGTAGAGCCACGACCAGGCAGTGGACACACACACACACTGCAACTGTAGCGCCACGACCAGGCAGTGGACACACACCCACACACACTGCAACTGTAGAGCCACAACCAGGCAGTGGACACACACACCCACACACACTGCAACTGTAGAGCCACGACCAGGCAGTTGACACACACACACTGCAACTGTAGCGCCACGACCAGGCAGTGGACACACACACACACACACACACACACACACACACACACTGCAACTGTAGAGCCACGACCAGGCAGTTGACACACACACACACACACACACTGCAACTGTAGAGCCACAACCAGGCAGTGGACACACACCCACACACACTGCAACTGTAGAGCCACGACCAGGCAGTGGACCCACACATGCACTGCAACTGTAGCGCCACAACCAGGCAGTGGACCCACACACACACTGCAACTGTAGCGCCACGACCAGGCAGTGGACACACACACACACACTCTGCAACTGTAGCGCCACGACCAGGCAGTGGACACACACACACACTCTGCATCTGTAGCGCCACGACCAGGCAGTGGACACACACACACACACTCTGCAACTGTAGCGCCACGACCAGGCAGTGGAGACACACACACACACTCTGCAACTGTAGCGCCACGACCAGGCAGTGGACACACACACACACACTCTGCAACTGTAGAGCCACGACCAGGCAGTGGACACACACACGCGCACTGCAACTGTAGAGCCACGACCAGGCAGTGGACACACACACACGCACACTGCAACTGTAGCGCCACGACCAGGCAGTGGACGGACACACACACACACACTGCAACTGTAGCGCCACGACCAGGCAGTGGACGGACGCACGCGCGCACACACACACACACAC
Source organism: Oncorhynchus gorbuscha (assembly GCF_021184085.1). Lineage (NCBI taxonomy): Eukaryota > Metazoa > Chordata > Actinopteri > Salmoniformes > Salmonidae > Oncorhynchus > Oncorhynchus gorbuscha. The sequence goes on along the minus strand of NC_060179.1, from coordinate 70,421,912 downwards.
ACACACACACACACACACACACACACACACACACACACACACACACACACACACACACACACTGCAACTGTAGAGCCACGACCAGGCAGTGGACACACACACACTGCAACTGTAGAGCCACGACCAGGCAGTGGACACACACACACACTGCAACTGTAGCGCCACGACCAGGCAGTGGACACACACCCACACTGCAACTGTAGAGCCACAACCAGGCAGTGGACACACACACACACACACACACACACTGCAACTGTAGAGCCACGACCAGGCAGTGGACACACACACACACTGCAACTGTAGAGCCACGACCAGGCAGTGGACACACACACACACTGCAACTGTAGAGCCACGACCAGGCAGTGGACACACACACACACTGCAACTGTAGAGCCACGACCATGCAGTGGACACACACACACACACTGCAACTGTAGAGCCATGACCAGGCAGTGGACACACACACACACACACACACTGCAACTGTAGAGCCACGACCAGGCAGTGGACACACACACACACACTGCAACTGTAGAGCCACGACCAGGAAGTGGACACACACACACACACTGCAACTGTAGAGGCACGACCAGGCAGTGGACACACACACACACTGCAACTGTAGAGGCACGACCAGGCAGTGGACACACACACACACACTGCAACTGTAGAGCCACAACCAGGCAGTGGACACACACACACACACTGCAACTGTAGAGCCACGACCAGGCAGTACACACACACACACACACACACACACACACACACACACACACACACACACACACACACACACACTGCAACTGTAGAGCCATGACCAGGAAGTGGACACACACACACACACACTGCAACTGTAGAGCCACGACCAGGCAGTGGACACGCACACACTGCAACTGTAGAGCCACGACCAGGCAGTGGACACGCACACACTGCAACTGTAGAGCCACGACCAGGCAGTGGACACGCACACACTGCAACTGTAGAGCCACGACCAGGCAGTGGACACACACACACACTGCAACTGTAGCGCCACGACCAGGCAGTGGACACACACCCACACACACTGCAACTGTAGAGCCACAACCAGGCAGTGGACACACACACCCACACACACTGCAACTGTAGAGCCACGACCAGGCAGTTGACACACACACACTGCAACTGTAGCGCCACGACCAGGCAGTGGACACACACACACACACACACACACACACACCCACACACACTGCAACTGTAGAGCCACGACCAGGCAGTGGACCCACACATGCACTGCAACTGTAGCGCCACAACCAGGCAGTGGACCCACACACACACTGCAACTGTAGCGCCATGACCAGGCAGTGGACACACACACACACACTCTGCAACTGTAGCGCCACGACCAGGCAGTGGACACACACACACACACTCTGCATCTGTAGCGCCACGACCAGGCAGTGGACACACACACACACACTCTGCAACTGTAGCGCCACGACCAGGCAGTGGAGACACACACACACACTCTGCAACTGTAGCGCCACGACCAGGCAGTGGACACACACACACACACTCTGCAACTGTAGAGCCACGACCAGGCAGTGGACACACACACGCGCACTGCAACTGTAGAGCCACGACCAGGCAGTGGACACACACACACGCACACTGCAACTGTAGCGCCACGACCAGGCAGTGGACGGACGCACGCACACACACACGCACACACACACGCGCACACACACGCGCGCACACACACACACACACACACACACACACACACACACACACACACACACTGCAACTGTAGAGCCATGACCAGGAAGTGGACACACACACACTGCAACTGTAGAGCCACGACCAGGCAGTGGACACACACACACACACACTGCAACTGTAGAGCCACGACCAGGCAGTGGACACACACACCCACACACACTGCAACTGTAGAGCCACGACCAGGCAGTTGACACACACACCCACACACACTGCAACTGTAGAGCCACAACCAGGCAGTGGACGGACACACACACACACACTGCAACTGTAGCGCCACGACCAGGCAGTGGACACACACCCACACACACTGCAACTGTAGAGCCACAACCAGGCAGTGGACACACACACCCACACACACTGCAACTGTAGAGCCACGACCAGGCAGTTGACACACACACCCACACACACTGCAACTGTAGAGCCACAACCAGGCAGTGGACGGACACACACACACACACTGCAACTGTAGCGCCACGACCAGGCAGTGGACGGACGCACGCACACACACACACACTGTACACACACACACACACACACACACACACACACACACACACACACACACACACACACACACACACACACACACACACACACACACACTGCAACTGTAGAGCCACGACCAGGCAGTGGACACACACACACTGCAACTGTAGAGCCATGACCAGGAAGTGGACACACACACACTGCAACTGTAGAGCCACGACCAGGCAGTGGACACACACACACTGCAACTGTAGAGCCACAACCAGGCAGTGGACACACACACACACTGCAACTGTAGAGCGCCACGACCAGGCAGTGGACACACACCCACACACACTGCAACTGTAGAGCCACAACCAGGCAGTGGACACACACACCACACACACTGCAACTGTAGAGCACACACACACACTGCAACTGTAGAGCCACAACCAGGCAGTGGACACACACCCACACACACTGCAACTGTAGAGCCACAACCAGGCAGTGGACACACACCCACACACACTGCAACTGTAGAGACCACAGTTGACAGCAACTGCACAACCAGGCAGTGGACACACACACCCACACACACTGCAACTGTAGAGCCACAACCAGGCAGTGGACACACACACACACACTGCAACTGTAGAGCCACAACCAGGCAGTGGACAGTGGAGCCACAACCAGGCAGTGGACACACACACACACACACACACACACTGTGCAACTGTAGCGCCACAACCAGGCAGTGGACACACACACACACTGCAACTGTAGAGCCATGACCAGGCAGTGGACACACACACACACACACTGCAACTGTAGAGCCACAACCAGGCAGTGGACACACACACACACACACTGCAACTGTAGCCACACCAGGCAGTGGACACACACACACACTGCAACTGTAGAGCCACGACCAGGCAGTGGACACACACACGCACTGCAACTGTAGAGCCATGACCAGGCAGTGGACCCACACACACACTGCAACTGTAGCCACAACCACAACCAGGCAGTGGACACACACACACACACACTGCAACTGTGGCGCCAGGCGTGGACCAGGCACACTGCAACTGACACACCAGGCAGTGGACACACACACACACACACTGCAACTGTAGAGCCACGACCAGGCAGTGGACACACACACACACACACACTGCAACTGTAGAGCCACGACCAGGCAGTGGACACACACACACACTGCAACTGTAGAGCCACGACCAGGCAGTGGACACACACACACACTGCAACTGTAGAGCCACGACCAGGCAGTGGACACACACACACACTGCAACTGTAGAGCCACGACCAGGCAGTGGACACACACTGCAACTGTAGAAGTCGCTCTGGATAAGAGCGTCTGCTAAATGACTTAAATGTAAATGTAAATGTAGAGCCACGACCAGGCAGTGGACACACACACACACACTGCAACTGTAGAGCCATGACCAGGCAGTGGACACACACACACACACACACAGACACACACACACACACAGACACACACACACACACACACACACACACACACACACACACACACACACACACACACACACACACTGCAACTGTAGAGCCACGACCAGACAGTGGACACACACACACACACACACACACACACACACACACACACACACACACACACACACACACACACACACACACACACACACACACACACACACACACACACTGCAACTGTAGAGCCACGACCAGACAGTGGACACACACACACACACACTGCAACTGTAGAGCCACGACCAGGCAGTGGACCCACACACGCACTGCAACTGTAGCGCCACAACCAGGCAGTGGACACACACACACACACTGCAACTGTAGCGCCATGACCAGGCATTGGACACACACACTGCAACTGTAGCGCCATGACCAGGCATTGGACACACACACACACACTTTGCAACTGTAGCGCCACGACCAGGCAGTGGACACACACACACACTGCAACTGTAGAGCCACAACCAGGCAGTGGAAACACACACACACACACACTGCAACTGTAGAGCCACGACCAGGCAGTGGACACGCACACACTGCAACTGTAGAGCCACAACCAGGCAGTGGACACGCACACACTGCAACTGTAGAGCCACGACCAGGCAGTGGACACACACACACACTGCAACTGTAGAGCCACGACCAGGCAGTGGACACGCACACACACTGCAACTGTAGAGCCACACCAGGCAGTGGAGAGACACACACACACTGCAACTGTAGAGCCACAACCAGGCAGTGGACACACACACCACACACACACTGCAACTGTAGAGCCACAACCAGGCAGTGGACACACACACACACACTGCAACTGTAGAGCCACAACCAGGCAGTGGACACACACCCACACACACTGCAACTGTAGAGCCACAACCAGGCAGTGGACACACACACACACACACTGCAACTGTAGAGCCACAACCAGGCAGTGGACACACACACACACTGCAACTGTAGAGCCACAACCAGGCAGTGGACACACACCCACACAGACAGTGGACACACACACACACACTGCAACTGTAGAGCCAGCCCAGGCAGTGGACCAAGCAGTGGACCCACACACGCACTGCAACTGTAGCGCCACAACCAGGCAGTGGACACACACACATACACACACACACACACACACTGCAACTGTAGCGCCATGACCAGGCATTGGACACACACACACTTTGCAACTGTAGCGCCACGATCAGGCAGTGGACACACACACACACTGCAACTGTAGAGCCACAACCAGGCAGTGGACACACACACACACACACACACACACTGCAACTGTAGAGCCACGACCAGGCAGTGGACACACACACACACTGCAACTGTAGAGCCACAACCAGGCACCAGGCAGTGGACACACACACACACTGCAACTGTAGAGCCACGACCAGGCAGTGGACACACACACACACTGCAACTGTAGAGCCATGACCAGGCAGTGGACACACACACTGCAACTGTAGACCACACACACACACACACACACACACACACACACACACACACACACACACACACACACACACACACACACTGCAACTGTAGAGCCATGACCAGGCAGTGGACACACACACTGCAACTGTAGAGCCACGACCAGGAAGTGGACACACACACTGCAACTGTAGAGGCACGACCAGGCAGTGGACACACACACACACTGCAACTGTAGAGGCACGACCAGGCAGTGGACACACACACACACACTGCAACTGTAGAGCCATGACCAGGCAGTGGACACACACACACACACTGCAACTGTAGAGCCACGACCAGACAGTGGACACACACACACACACACACACACACACACACACACTGCAACTGTAGAGCCATGACCAGGCAGTGGACCCACACACGCACTGCAACTGTAGCGCCACAACCAGGCAGTGGACACACACACATACATACACACACACACACGCACTGCAACTGTAGAGCCACGACCATGCAGTGGACACACACACTGCAACTGTAGAGCCATGACCAGGCAGTGGACACACACACACACACACACTGCAACTGTAGAGCCATGACCAGGCAGTGGACACACACACACACACTGCAACTGTAGAGCCACGACCAGGAAGTGGACACACACACACACACTGCAACTGTAGAGGCACGACCAGGCAGTGGACACACACACACACTGCAACTGTAGAGGCACGACCAGGCAGTGGACACACACACACACACTGCAACTGTAGAGCCACAACCAGGCAGTGGACACACACTGCAACTGTAGAGCCACGACCAGGCAGTACACACACACACACACACACACACACACACACACACACACACACACACACACACACACACACACACACACACACACACACACACACACACACACACACTGCAACTGTAGAGCCATGACCAGGAAGTGGACACACACACACACACACTGCAACTGTAGAGCCATGACCAGGCAGTGGACACGCACACACTGCAACTGTAGAGCCACGACCAGGCAGTGGACACGCACACACTGCAACTGTAGAGCCACGACCAGGCAGTGGACACACACACACACTGCAACTGTAGCGCCACAACCAGGCAGTGGACACACACCCACACACACTGCAACTGTAGAGCCACAACCAGGCAGTGGACACACACACCCACACACACTGCAACTGTAGAGCCACGACCAGGCAGTTGACACACACACACTGCAACTGTAGAGCCACAACCAGGCAGTGGACACACACCCACACACACTGCAACTGTAGAGCCACAACCAGGCAGTGGACACACACCCACACACACTGCAACTGTAGAGCCACGACCAGGCAGTTGACACACACACACTGCAACTGTAGAGCCACAACCAGGCAGTGGACACACACCCACACACACTGCAACTGTAGAGCCACAACCAGGCAGTGGAATCACACACACCCACACACACTGCAACTGTAGAGCCACGACCAGGCAGTTGACACACACACACACTGCAACTGTAGCGCCACGACCAGGCAGTGGACACACACACACACACACACACACACACACACACACACACACACGCACTGCAACTGTAGAGCCACGACCAGGCAGTGGACACACACACGCACTGCAACTGTAGAGCCATGACCAGGCAGTGGACCCACACACGCACTGCAACTGTAGCGCCACAACCAGGCAGTGGACACACACACACACACACTGCAACTGTAGAGGCACGACCAGGCAGTGGACACACACACACACACTGCAACTGTAGAGCCACAACCAGGCAGTGGACACACACTGCAACTGTAGAGCCACGACCAGGCAGTACACACACACACACACACACACACACACACACACACACACACACACACACACACACACACACACACACACACACACACACTGCAACTGTAGAGCCATGACCAGGAAGTGGACACACACACACACACACACTGCAACTGTAGAGCCATGACCAGGCAGTGGACACGCACACACTGCAACTGTAGAGCCACGACCAGGCAGTGGACACGCACACACTGCAACTGTAGAGCCACGACCAGGCAGTGGACACACACACACACTGCAACTGTAGCGCCACAACCAGGCAGTGGACACACACCCACACACACTGCAACTGTAGAGCCACAACCAGGCAGTGGACACACACACCCACACACACTGCAACTGTAGAGCCACGACCAGGCAGTTGACACACACACACTGCAACTGTAGAGCCACAACCAGGCAGTGGACACACACCCACACACACTGCAACTGTAGAGCCACAACCAGGCAGTGGACACACACCCACACACACTGCAACTGTAGAGCCACGACCAGGCAGTTGACACACACACACTGCAACTGTAGAGCCACAACCAGGCAGTGGACACACACCCACACACACTGCAACTGTAGAGCCACAACCAGGCAGTGGACACACACACCCACACACACTGCAACTGTAGAGCCACGACCAGGCAGTTGACACACACACACACTGCAACTGTAGCGCCACGACCAGGCAGTGGACACACACACACACACACACACACACACACACACACACACACACACACACACACACACACACACACACACACACACACACACACACACACACACACACACACGCACTGCAACTGTAGAGCCACGACCAGGCAGTGGACACACACACGCACTGCAACTGTAGAGCCATGACCAGGCAGTGGACCCACACACGCACTGCAACTGTAGCGCCACAACCAGGCAGTGGACACACACACACACACACTGCAACTGTGGCGCCACGACCAGGCAGTGGACACACACACACACACACACACACACACACACACACACACACACACACACACACACACACACACACACACACACACACACACACACACACACACACACACTGCAACTGTAGAGCCACGCCCAGGCAGTGGACACACACACACACACACACACTGCAACTGTAGAGCCACGACCAGGCAGTGGACACACACACACACTGCAACTGTAGAGCCACGACCAGGCAGTGGACACACACACACACTGCATCTGTAGAGCCACGACCAGGCAGTGGACACACACTGCAACTGTAGAGCCACGACCAGGCAGTGGACACACACACACACACACACACACACACACACACACACACACACACACACACACACACACACACACACACACACACACACACACACACACACACACACTGCAACTGTAGAGCCATGACCAGGCAGTGGACACACACACACACTGCAACTGTAGAGCCACGACCAGACAGTGGACACACACACACACTGCAACTGTAGAGCCACGACCAGGCAGTGGACACACACACACACACTGCAACTGTAGAGCCATGACCAGGCAGTGGACACACACACACACACTGCAACTGTAGAGCCACGACCAGACAGTGGACACACACACACACACACACACACTGCAACTGTAGAGCCATGACCAGGCAGTGGACCCACACACGTACATACACACACACACACACACTGCAACTGTAGCGCCATGACCAGGCATTGGACACACACACACTTTGCAACTGTAGCGCCACGACCAGGCAGTGGACACACACACACACTGCAACTGTAGAGCCACAACCAGGCAGTGGACACACACACACACACACACACACACACACTGCAACTGTAGAGCCACGACCAGGCAGTGGACACACACACACACTGCAACTGTAGCGCCACGACCAGGCAGTGGACACACACACACACTGCAACTGTAGAGCCACGACCATGCAGTGGACACACACACTGCAACTGTAGAGCCATGACCAGGCAGTGGACACACACACACACACACACACTGCAACTGTAGAGCCATGACCAGGCAGTGGACACACATACACACACTGCAACTGTAGAGCCACGACCAGGAAGTGGACACACACACACACTGCAACTGTAGAGGCACGACCAGGCAGTGGACACACACACACACTGCAACTGTAGAGGCACGACCAGGCAGTGGACACACACACACACACACTGCAACTGTAGAGCCACAACCAGGCAGTGGACACACACACACACACTGCAACTGTAGAGCCACGACCAGGCAGTACACACACACACACACACACACACACACACACACACACACACACACACACACACACACACACACACACACACACACACACACACACACACACACACACACACACACTGCAACTGTAGAGCCATGACCAGGAAGTGGACACACACACACACACTGCAACTGTAGAGCCACGACCAAGCAGTGGACCCACACACGCACTGCAACTGTAGCGCCACAACCAGGCAGTGGACACACACACATACACACACACACACACACACTGCAACTGTAGCGCCATGACCAGGCATTGGACACACACACACTTTGCAACTGTAGCGCCACGACCAGGCAGTGGACACACACACACACTGCAACTGTAGAGCCACAACCAGGCAGTGGACACACACACACACACACACACACTGCAACTGTAGAGCCACGACCAGGCAGTGGACACACACACACACTGCAACTGTAGAGCCACGACCAGGCAGTGGACACACACACACACTGCAACTGTAGAGCCACGACCAGGCAGTGGACACACACACACACTGCAACTGTAGAGCCACGACCAGGCAGTGGACACACACACACACTGCAACTGTAGAGCCATGACCAGGCAGTGGACACACACACACACACACACACACACACACACACACACACACACACACACACACACACTGCAACTGTAGAGCCATGACCAGGCAGTGGACACACACACTGCAACTGTAGAGCCACGACCAGGAAGTGGACACACACACTGCAACTGTAGAGGCACGACCAGGCAGTGGACACACACACACACTGCAACTGTAGAGGCACGACCAGGCAGTGGACACACACACACACACTGCAACTGTAGAGCCACGACCAGGCAGTGGACACACACACACACACTGCAACTGTAGAGCCACGACCAGACAGTGGACACACACACACACACACACTGCAACTGTAGAGCCATGACCAGGCAGTGGACCCACACACGCACTGCAACTGTAGCGCCACAACCAGGCAGTGGACACACACACATACATACACACACACACACACACTGCAACTGTAGCGCCATGACCAGGCATTGGACACACACACACTTTGCAACTGTAGCGCCACGACCAGGCAGTGGACACACACACACACTGCAACTGTAGAGCCACAACCAGGCAGTGGACACACACACACACACACACACACACTGCAACTGTAGAGCCATGACCAGGCAGTGGACACACACACACACTGCAACTGTAGAGCCACGACCAGGCAGTGGACACACACACACACTGCAACTGCAGAGCCACGACCATGCAGTGGACACACACACTGCAACTGTAGAGCCATGACCAGGCAGTGGACACACAAACACACACACACACACTGCAACTGTAGAGCCATGACCAGGCAGTGGACACACATACACACACTGCAACTGTAGAGCCACGACCAGGAAGTGGACACACACACACACACTGCAACTGTAGAGGCACGACCAGGCAGTGGACACACACACACACTGCAACTGTAGAGGCACGACCAGGCAGTGGACACACACACACACTGCAACTGTAGAGGCACGACCAGGCAGTGGACACACACACACACACTGCAACTGTAGAGCCACAACCAGGCAGTGGACACACACACACACACTGCAACTGTAGAGCCACGACCAGGCAGTACACACACACACACACACACACACACACACACACACACACACACACACACACACACACACACACACTGCAACTGTAGAGCCATGACCAGGAAGTGGACACACACACACACACACTGCAACTGCAGAGCCACGACCAGGCAGTGGACACGCACACACTGCAACTGTAGAGCCACGACCAGGCAGTGGACACGCACACACTGCAACTGTAGAGCCACGACCAGGCAGTGGACACACACCCACACACACTGCAACTGTAGAGCCACAACCAGGCAGTGGACACACACACCCACACACACTGCAACTGTAGAGCCACGACCAGGCAGTTGACACACACACACTGCAACTGTAGAGCCACAACCAGGCAGTGGACACACACCCACACACACTGCAACTGTAGAGCCACAACCAGGCAGTGGACACACACCCACACACACTGCAACTGTAGAGCCACGACCAGGCAGTTGACACACACACACTGCAACTGTAGAGCCACAACCAGGCAGTGGACACACACCCACACACACTGCAACTGTAGAGCCACAACCAGGCAGTGGACACACACACCCACACACACTGCAACTGTAGAGCCACGACCAGGCAGTTGACACACACACACACACACACACTGCAACTGTAGCGCCACGACCAGGCAGTGGACACACACACACACACACACACACACACACACACACACACACTGCAACTGTAGAGCCACGACCAGGCAGTTGACACACACACTGCAACTGTAGAGCCACAACCAGGCAGTGGACACACACCCACACACACTGCAACTGTAGAGCCACGACCAGGCAGTGGACCCACACATGCACTGCAACTGTAGCGCCACAACCAGGCAGTGGACCCACACACACACTGCAACTGTAGCGCCATGACCAGGCAGTGGACACACACACACACTCTGCAACTGTAGCGCCACGACCAGGCAGTGGACACACACACACTCTGCATCTGTAGCGCCACGACCAGGCAGTGGACACACACACACACACACTCTGCAACTGTAGAGCCACAACCAGGCAGTGGACACACACACCCACACACACTGCAACTGTAGAGCCACGACCAGGCAGTTGACACACACACACACACACACACTGCAACTGTAGCGCCACGACCAGGCAGTGGACACACACACACACACACACACACACACACTGCAACTGTAGAGCCACGACCAGGCAGTGGACGGACACACACACACACACTGCAACTGTAGCGCCACGACCAGGCAGTGGACGGACGCACGCGCACACACACGCACACACACACACACACACACACACACACACACACACACACACACACACACACACACACACACACACACACTGCAACTGTAGAGCCATGACCAGGAAGTGGACACACACACACACACTGCAACTGTAGAGCCACGACCAGGCAGTGGACACACACACACTGCAACTGTAGAGCCACGACCAGGCAGTGGACACACACACACACTGCAACTGTAGCGCCACGACCAGGCAGTGGACACACACCCACACACACTGCAACTGTAGAGCCACAACCAGGCAGTGGACACACACACCCACACACACTGCAACTGTAGAGCCACGACCAGGCAGTTGACACACACACACTGCAACTGTAGAGCCACAACCAGGCAGTGGACACACACCCACACACACTGCAACTGTAGAGCCACAACCAGGCAGTGGACACACACCCACACACACTGCAACTGTAGAGCCACGACCAGGCAGTTGACACACACACACTGCAACTGTAGAGCCACAACCAGGCAGTGGACACACACCCACACACACTGCAACTGTGGACACACACCCACACACACTGCAACTGTAGAGCCACAACCAGGCAGTGGACACACACACACACACACACACTGCAACTGTAGAGCCACGACCAGGCAGTTGACACACACACACACACACACACTGCAACTGTAGCGCCACGACCAGGCAGTGGACACACACACACACACACACACACACACACACACACACACACACACACACACACACTGCAACTGTAGAGCCACGACCAGGCAGTTGACACACACCCACACACACTGCAACTGTAGCGCCACGACCAGGCAGTTGACACACACACACACACACTGCAACTGTAGAGCCACAACCAGGCAGTGGACACACACCCACACACACTGCAACTGTAGAGCCACGACCAGGCAGTGGACCCACACACGCACTGCAACTGTAGCGCCACAACCAGGCAGTGGACCCACACACACACTGCAACTGTAGCGCCATGACCAGGCAGTGGACACACACACACACACACACTCTGCAACTGTAGCGCCACGACCAGGCAGTGGACACACACACACACTCTGCAACTGTAGCGCCACGACCAGGCAGTGGACACACACACACACTCTGCAACTGTAGCGCCACGACCAGGCAGTGGACACACACACACACTCTGCAACTGTAGCGCCACGACCAGGCAGTGGACACACACACACACACACTGCAACTGTAGCGCCACGACCAGGCAGTGGACGGACGCACGCACACACGCACGCACGCACGCACGCACGCAAGCACACACACACACACACACACACACACACACAGCAACTGTAGCGCCACGACCAGGCAGTGGACGGACACACACACACACACACACACACTACAACTGTAACGCCACGACCAGGCAGTGGACACACACACACACACACACTGCAACTGTAGCACCAGGCAGAAGACAGGCCCAGGACTGAAGACCTGACCTGCACAAACACAGAGGGAGAGAGACGAGTGTCTGTGAAAGAAGGGAAATTAAAGGACGAAGTGAGGGAGAAAGTAGAGCATATATAGGAAAGAGACTTGGTTTTTGTAGTTGTGTTGGACACTGGTTCAAGCTCAGCTCGGGTACAAAGAGAATATAACTATACTGTTACAATGGGCTCAGTGGCTAGATAGCATGTAGTCTGCTAGGAGGGGCTGAAGACCAGTTAGAAGTAGAAATGAGCTCAGCGGCAGCAGGACTGTTGTCCTGTGCATCACAATGTAGACGAGAGTTCAGTGTGTTGGGGGCTCAGTGTGAGCCCACCCGTCTGCTGAGCTGAGTGAGCGCGCAGCACTGGTTTCAGATGACACGCTGCCTGGTGGTTTGCGTTGCCATGGTGACATTTCCTCCTTCCTGCCTGCGAGCCGGCTGGTAATCTGAGTCAAGGTTATATCCCTCCTCCCTCGCTCCTTCCTCCTCCTCCTGGACAGAACCCCAGAGATGCATAATGAGAGAACCATTTATACACTCTCACCCCCCACACCCACGTAAACATTTATGTTTTTCTTGTGAAAACACCATGGAGACATGTTGTCTCAGTCGTAGTTCATGAACTTGCATACAGGATATGACAATGCCTTCACATGTCTTTGGCTACTGTAGTGAGAGGTTCTACAAAGGCAAGTCACATGGACAGCACTATAAAAAGCTAAACTCAGTCCAAACCTGTAATAAATCGTTTAAGGACGGTGTGGATTGTTTATCGACTGTTTTCCTCCCATCATGCAGTTCACCCAGCAGGGTCTGGATGGTTTATCACATGTTCAGGTGACTGCATTATGAGTCATCAACGTTTGTCCTAGTTAAGCAGAGTATAAAACAATCTGAATGGAGAAAGCCTGTTAAAACCACTTAGAATTCATGAGTTGATGTCCTAGGGTCATGCAATACTCATAACATATTTAGAACTTTTTATTATTCAGAAACATAAAATACTGTCAGATACCGCCATACCGTCAAAAATGAGAATATCATGATATATTGTTTTGGCCATATCGCCCAGCACTAGTCAGACTACAGGGAGACTACCCTGAGAGTCAGCCAAGCAGGCAAAAAAGTTATAGGTGTTTGCTGTGGAAAATCTAGTAAGCCTAGTCATGATCAGTACTTTACCAAAGTATCTCTTGATACTACTGTGAGATTCTATATGAATTTATCCAATAAGAAATGCTCGATTTTGAAACATTTTGTTACAATGTGCCCCAATGAACACCTCTCAGGTCAGTCTTACTGCTTTGTGATGTAGTATGTGATGTTTTTTCAGGTGAATGGTAAGGGTTCTCTGTGGTGTGTGGACCCAGAGTACAGACCCAACCTGATCCAGGCCCTGAAGAAGCAGCACTTCCCTGCAGCACATACTTTCTGCACACCACCCGCCTCCCCACCCAGCGCCTCCTCACCACCCAGACACCACTTCCTGCAGGGCTGCTCCCTTAAAGGTGATTCCTGACTTGTTTTTGTTAATTTTGTACAATGTTATACATTTTGCCAAGAGGTGTAAAGAAAATGTTGCTGTTTTTATAGCAAGTTTGCTGCAATTCTACATATTTTGCCATTGGGCTGAGAGAAGATATAGCAATTTTATAACTCATTTTGAAATTCTACAACAACAAAAAATGGGGAGGGTGGGATTGATTTGAGGGCCTTCAAGAGGGCCCCGCCGCCTGTTGCCCATCCCTGGTCTAGAAATAGGATTGGTATTAGATTTGATCCAGTGCATGTGATTTCAAATTCACATGGTTATTGCCTCTACATATTTTTGTCATGCAACATTGGCCGGCAAAACATTCAGCATCACCATCCCCTCATCTCCAACTGTCATTTTAGTCTTTATTTGATTTCTAATAGGTAGATACCTCAAGGTAGATTCTTCTAATCTGTATCCTCCACTCTCTCTCTATGTGTGTGTGCCTCTGTCTTGGTGTCTCTCACTTTAACGCTCTCTCTCTCCCCTACCCTCTTGTTTGGTAACCTTGACTACAGAGGCCCTGGTGATGCTGATAGTGTAGAGCAGAGCACTCAGTCTCCACTCTAGTTGATTATAAATAATTTAGGGCCCCTGAAGTGAGGTATGGAGAGAGCTAGGAATCCTCTCTTCCTTTACCCCTCTACAGCCTCCTTCGCCAGTCGGCCACACACACACACACACACGCTCAGGCTATTCCACTGACCACCATGCATGTTCTCTCCTCTTCCAGAGTCTGACATAGATGCTGCCACTGCCATGATGCTCTTAAACTCTGCCCCTGGTCATCACCACGCCAACCCATGTAAGAGACGCCACCCCACACCATGCCTCTTCCACTTCTCTCTGTCTCTACCTTTTCATTACTACTCTCCCCCTTTCTCTCTGTTTCTACCTTTTCATTACTACTCTCCCCCTTTCTCTCTGTCTCTACCTTTTCATTACTACTCTCCCCCTTTCGCTCTCAAATCAAATCAAATTTATTTATATAGCCCTTCGTACATCAGCTGATATCTCAAAGTGCTGTACAGAAACCCAGGCTAAAACCCCAAACAGCAAGCAATGCAGGTGTAGAAACTCGGTGGCTAGGAAAAACTCCCTAGAAAGGCCAAAACCTAGGAAGAAACCTAGAGAGGAACCAGGCTATGTGGGGTGGCCAGTCCTCTTCTGGCTGTGCCGGGTGGAGATTATAACAGAACATGGCCAAGATGTTCAAATGTTCATAAATGACCAGCATGGTCGAATAATAACAAGGCAGAACAGTTGAAACTGGAGCAGCAGCATGGCCAGGTGGACTGGGGACAGCAAGGAGTCATCATGTCAGGTAGTCCTGGGGCATGGTCCTAGGGCTCAGGTCCTCCGAGAGAGAGAAAGAAAGGAGAGAATTAGAGAACGCACACTTAGATTCACACAGGACACTGAATAGGACAGGAGAAGTACTCCAGATATAACAAACTGACCCTAGCCCCCCGACACAAACTACTGCAGCATAAATACTGGAGGCTGAGACGGGAGGGGACAGGAGACACTGTGGCCCCATCCGAGGACACACCCGGACAGGGCCAAACAGGAAGGAAATATCCCCACCCACCTTGCCAAAGCACAGCCCCCACACCACTGGAGGGATATCTTCAACCACCAACTTACCATCCTGAGACAAGGCTGAGTATAGCCCACAAAGATCTCCGCCACGGCACAACCCAAGGGGGGGGGGGGGGGGGGGGGCGCGGCGCCAACCCAGACAGGATGACCACAACAGTGAATCAACCCGCTCAGGTGACGCACCCCCTGCAGGGACTGCATGAGAGAGCCCCAGCAAGCCAGTGACTCAGCCCCTGTAATAGGGTTAGAGGCAGAGAATCCCAGTGGAAAGAGGGGAACCGGCCAGGCAGAGACAGCAAGGGCGGTTCGTTGCTCCAGAGCCTTTCCGTTCACCTTCCCACTCCTGGGCCAGACTACACTCAATCATATGACCCACTGAAGAGATGAGTCTTCAGTAAAGACTTAAAGGTTGAGACCGAGTTTGCGTCTCTGACATGGGTAGGCAGACCGTTCCATAAAAATTGAGCTCTATAGGAGAAAGTCCTGCCTCCAGCTGTTTGCTTAAAAATTCTAGGGACAATTAGGAGGCCTGCGTCTTGTGACCGTAGCGTACGTGTAGGTATGTACAGCAGGACCACATCAGAGAGATAGGTAGGAGCAAGCCCATGTAATGCTTTGTAGGTTAGCAGTAAAACCTTGAAATCAGCCCTTGCTTTGACAGGAAGCCAGTGTAGAGAGTCTAGCACTGGAGTAATATGATCACATTTTTTGGTTCTAGTCAGGATTCTAGCAGCCGTATTTAGCACTAACTGAAGTTTATTCAGTGCTTTATCCGGGTAGCCGAAAAGTAGAGCATTGCAGTAGTCTAACCTAAAAGTGACAAAAGCATGGATTAATTTTTCTGCATCACTTTTGGACAGAAAGTTTCTGATTTTTGCAATATTACGTAGATGGAAAAAAAGCTGTCCTCGAAATGGTCTTGATATGTTCTTCAAAAGAGAGATCAGGGTCCAGAGTAACGCCGAGGACCTTCACAGTTTTATTTGAGACGACTGTACAACCATTAAGATTAATTGTCAGATTCAACAGAAGATATCTTTGTTTCTTGGGACCTAGAACAAGCATCTCTGTTTTGTCCGAGTTTAATAGTAGAAAGTTTGCAGCCATCCACTTCCTTATGTCTGAAATGCATGCTTCTAGCGAGGGCAATTTTGGGGCTTCACCATGTTTCATTGAAATGTACAGCTGTGTGTCATCAGCATAGCAGTGAAAGTTAACATTGTGTTTTCGAATAACATCCCCAAGAGGTAAAATGTATAGTGAAAACAATATTGGTCCTAAAACGGAACCTTGAGGAACACCGAAATTTACAGTTGATTTGTCAGAGGACAAACCATTCACAGAGACAAACTGATATCTTTCCGACAGATAAGATCTAAACCAGGCCAGAACATGTCCGTGTAGACCAATTTGGGTTTCCAATCTCTCCAAAAGAATGTGGTGATCGATGGTATCAAAAGCAGCACTAAGGTCTAGGAGCACGAGGACAGATGCAGAGCCTCGGTCCGATGCCATTAAAATGTCAGTTACCACCTTCACAAGTGCAGTCTCAGTGCTATGATGGGGTCTAAAACCAGACTGAAGCATTTCGTATACATTGTTTGTCTTCAGGAAGGCAGTGAGTTGCTGCGCAACAGCCTTCTCTAAAATATTTGAGAGGAATGGAAGATTCGATATAGGCCGATAGTTTTTTATATTTTCTGGGTCAAGGTTTGGCTTTTTCAAGAGAGGCTTTATTACTGCCACTTTTAGTGAGTTTGGTACACATCCAGTGGATAGAGAGCCGTTTATTATGTTCAACATAGGAGGGCCAAGCACAGGAAGCAGCTCTTTCAGTAGTTTAGTTGGAATAGGATCCAGTATGCAGCTTGAAGGTTTAGAGGCCATTATTATTTTCATCATTGTGTCAAGAGATATAGTACTAAAACACTTGAGCGTCTCTCTTGATCCTAGGTCCTGGCAGAGACTCTCCCCCTTTCTCTCTGCCTCTACCTTTTCATTACTACTCTCCCCCTTTCTCTCTGTCTCTACCTTTTCATTACTACTCTCCCCCTTTCTCTCTCTCTACCTTTTCATTACTACTCTCCCCCTTTCTCTCTGTCTCTACCTTTTCATTGCTACTCTCCCCCTTTCTCTCTGTCACCTGCCCGTTTCACGCATTCTTCTTTATTGCTTTTACATCACTCGCCCAGCATCACTCGCCCAGCATCACTCGCCCAGCATCACTCGCCCAGCATCACTCGCCCAGCATCTATCCACCCCTTGTAAAACATCTTCCTGTGTCTCTCTATTGCTTATTATGTACACTCAACAGCACAGTTGAAGTCATGCATAGTCCCGTTCCAGGCCAGACGAGGTTGCATATAGAATTATCTTCCTGTGAATAAGTGGTGTTGTATTTCATGCCTCCCCCATGTGTTTTAAGTGTTCATTCCATGAGACACTTCTGCCTCTGCTGTTGTGAATCTAGCCTGCTGGACACACGGACACTCCCTAGCCTGTTGGACACACGGACACTCCCTAGCCTGTTGGACACACGGACACTCCCTAGCCTGCTGGACACACGGACACTCCCTAGCCTGCTGGACACACGGACACTCCCTAGCCTGTTGGACACACGGACACTCCCTAGCCTGTTGGACACACGGATACTCCCTAGCCTGTTGGACACACGGACACTCCCTAGCCTGTTGGACACACGGACACTCCCTAGCCTGCTGGACACACGAACACTCCCTAGCCTGCTGGACACAGGGACACTCCCTAGCCTGCTGGACACAGGGACACTCCCTAGCCTGCTGGACACAGGGACACTCCCTAGCCTGTTGGACACAGGGACACTCCCTAGCCTGTTGGACACAGGGACACTCCCTAGCCTGTTGGACACAGGGACACTCCCTAGCCTGTTGGACACAGGGACACTCCCTAGCCTGTTGGACACAGGGACACTCCCTAGCCTGTTGGACACAGGAACACTCCCTAGCCTGTTGGACACAGGGACACTCCCTAGCCTGTTGGACACAGGGACACTCCCTAGCCTGTTGGACACAGGGACACTCAAATCAAATCAAATCAAATCAAATTTATTTATATAGCCCTTCGTACGTCAGCTGATATCTCAAAGTGCTGTACAGAAACCCAGCCTAAAACCCCAAACAGCAAACAATGCAGGTGTAAAAGCACGGTGGCTAGGAAAAACTCCCTAGAAAGGCCAAAACCTAGGAAGAAACCTAGAGAGGAACCGGGCTATGTGGGGTGGCCAGTCCTCTTCTGGCTGTGCCGGGTAGAGATTATAACAGAACATGACCAAGATGTTCAAATGTTCATAAATGACCAGCATGGTCAAATAATAATAAGGCAGAACAGTTGAAACTGGAGCAGCAGCACAGTCAGGTGGACTGGGGACAGCAAGGAGCCATCATGTCAGGTAGTCCTGGGGCACGGTCCTAGGGCTCAGGTCCTCCGAGAGAGAGAAAGAAAGAGAGAATTAGAGAGAGCATATGTGGGGTGGCCAGTCCTCTTCCGGCTGTGCCGGGTGGAGATTATAACAGAACGTGGCCAAGATGTTCAAATGTTCATAAATGACCAGCATGGTTGAATAATAGTAAGGCAGAACAGTTGAAACTGGAGCAGGAGCATGGCCAGGTGGACTGGGGACAGCAAGGAGTCCTCATGTCAGGTAGTCCTGGGACATGGTCCTAGGGCCCAGGCCAGTTGAAACTGGAGCAGCAGCATGGCCAGGTGGACTGGGGACAGCAAGGAGTCATCATGTCAGGTAGTCCTGGGGCATGGTTCTAGGGCTCAGGTCCTCCGAGAGAGAGAAAGAAAGAGAGAAGGAGAGAATTAGAGAACGCACACTTAGATTTACACAGGACACCGAATAGGACAGGAGAAGTACTCCAGATAAACAAACTGACCCTAGCCCCCCGACACATAAACTACTGCAGCATAAATACTGGAGGCTGAGACAGGAGGGGTCAGGAGACACTGTGGCCCCATCCGAGGACACCCCCGGACAGGGCCAAACAGGAAGGATATAACCCCACCCACTTTGCCAAAGCACAGCCCCCACACCACTAGAGGGAAATCTTCAACCACCAACTTACCATCCTGAGACAAGGCCGAGTATAGCCCACAAAGATCTCCGACACGGTACAACCCAAGGGGGGAACCCAGACAGGCCGACCACAACAGTGAATCAACCCACCCAGGTGACGCACCCCCCCAGGGACGGCACGAGAGAGCCCCAGCAAGCCAGTGACTCAGCCCCGTAACAGGGCTAGAGGCAGAGAATCCCAGTGGAAAAAGGGGAACCGGCCAGGCAGAGACAGCAAGGGCGGTTCGTTGCTCCAGAGCCTTTCCGTTCACCTTCCCACTCCTGGGCCAGACTACACTCAATCATATGACCCACTGAAGAGATGAGTCTTCAGTAAAGACTTAAAGGTTGAGACCGAGTTTGCGTCTCTGACATGGGTAGGCAGACCGTTCCATAAAAATGGAGCTCTATAGGAGAAAGCCCTGCCTCCAGCTGTTTGCTTAGAAATTCTAGGGACAATTAGGAGGCCTGCGTCTTGTGACCGTAGCGTACGTATAGGTATGTACGGCAGGACCAAATCAGAGAGGTAGGTAGGAGCAAGCCCATGTAATGCTTTGTAGGTTAGCAGTAAAACCTTGAAATCAGCCCTTGCTTTGACAGGAAGCCAGTGTAGAGAGGCTAGCACTGGAGTAATATGATCAAATTTTTTGGTTCTAGTCAGGATTCTAGCAGCCGTATTTAGCACTAACTGAAGTTTATTTAGTGCTTTATCCGGGTAGCCGGAAAATAGAGCATTGCAGTAGTCTAACCTAGAAGTGACAAAAGCACTAAATAAACTCCCTAGCGTGTTGGACACAGGGACACTCCCTAGCGTGTTGGACACACGGACACTCCCTATCCTGTTGGACACAGGGACACTCCCTATCCTGTTGGACACAGGGACACTCCCTATCCTGTTGGACACAGGGACACTCCCTAGCCTGCTGGACACAGGGACACTCCCCAGCCTGTTGGACACACGGACACTCCCCAGCCTGTTGGACACACGGACACTCCCCAGCCTGCTGGACACAGGGACACTCCCCAGCCTGCTGGACACAGGGACACTCCCTAGCCTGCTGGACACAGGGACACTCCCTAGCCTGTTGGACTCTTGATCACATAAGCTACTCTTACTGCCCTGTTGCATTCAGAAACACGGTTTCTTTAGTGTGAAGATTGTTTCTTCCTCAATCTCTCTCTCATCTCTCTCTTCTTTCCCTCCCTCTCCCAGGTGAACCAGACAGTCCCCTGGACTTGTCCCAGCCAGACTTGGTCCTGGTGAGCAGCGATCCTAAGCAGGACCACAACTATAGTAGCATGACTCTGCAGCGCTGCTCCTCCCGCTCCTCCTCCTCCTCCCTCTCCTCCCTGGATGAAGGAGGCCCAGGCCACGGCAGGCCATGCCCACGCCGCGCCGGCAGTGAGGGTTTCCATAGCGAAGAGGAGGACTCTGACCTCGGGGACCGGGACGAGAGGGGCGGCCACTCCCAGCCTGCTCCTCATCGTCCCTCTCCCTCTTCCTCCTCGGTGAAGTGCCCGGCAGGTAAGAGGGCACGTAGGGAGCTGACAGCCAAGCCGGAG
This sequence comes from Oncorhynchus gorbuscha, assembly GCF_021184085.1. NCBI lineage: Eukaryota > Metazoa > Chordata > Actinopteri > Salmoniformes > Salmonidae > Oncorhynchus > Oncorhynchus gorbuscha. The sequence goes on along the minus strand of NC_060179.1, from coordinate 70,399,388 downwards.
CTGGATGAGGAGCTGAAGGAGGCGGCTGGGTCTCTGCTTCACCTGGCTGGGATCCGTACCTCCATGGAGCTCAACAAACGCAGTGCCAAGAGCAAAAAACTGAACAGGAAATGAGGTGGTCGTACTGCCTCGCCCTCAGACTCCCGCCCCTGTAACCCTGATCTGATTGTGTGTCCTACTGATAGGTCCAGGTTGTGCCGCCTCCTGCTTTTCTGATTGCTGATTTTTGAGCCAGTTTTTTGGTTTGACACATGGTGGGATGGGAAATCCCTCCCTATCCCAACACAACAAATGGCAATAGTATCATTCACACACAGGAGAATAAAGCCATATTGAGACTTTTGTAACTTGGGCGTGTCAGGTGGGTGGGATTAAGTGGGGTGCTTGGGGACTACTGTGAAGAACCATCACAATACCCATCTATCCAAAACGAACTGCCTGTTTCTGATGGCTTCTCCACAGATCCTCGCAATTCAAAGGATTTTCTTCTGGATAAAAGACAAGACCAGAAAAAGCTTAAAGTTTTTAAAACTCAAAGCATTGCATGCTTCCTCCTCAACCTGTATCCTCTTCCAAGTGAACCTATTTATAAGAGAATGAGTGCATGTCTGTAACAAACAACTAACCTCTCATCTTGTCAGTTTCTCCCTTCTCCATGCAAAAATCAAATAAAAACATGAGTTTTTTGATAGGCGACAACCTTGGCCTGGAAATAACAAAGAGAGATGCAATAATTGATCCGTAACCTTAAACTGCTCTTTATATTATTTAATTTGTTCAATGTTGGTATTTTTCTTGGGTTGATGACAACACTGGTGTCTAAAAGCAGCACATTATTGGGAATGTATTGAAGTAGTGAGGTTCATGGCACTGGCTGTTTAGAGTGATCTGAACAATCTGATCCCAGAGCAGAACACTGGACTGGTTCCATGTCAGGATGTAATAGCCTGGTGGGGAAACGCAACAAAGGAAATGTTGGAACTCTGCTACTGCCGTGTTAAGAAAAGGAATGAAACAAAGATAACCGACTGTGTGAAGATTGGCACGGTGAGGAAGAGTCCACTCTGGTTTCCTACACTGAGAGGAAAAGGTCTTTACATCGTAGCACCATCAGAACCCACTCGTCTTCATGGCTTTTCCTCTGTGGCCCCTCTTATTCTGTTATACATACATTATTTGTGTTTAGTGTGTAAACTGACAAATGACACATTTGATACAGGACCCTGTATTTGTGATTCTTCTCTTGATCTATCCTGTTCTTGTCCTACCCTGTCCCACCCTACCCTGTCCTATCCTATCCTATGCAAGGTGTATCTGGCTGAAACACAGCTAAGGGTGTAACCATCGTGATCCCAAGACGATGCGCTTGCAGGAGAGCACTCACTGGCAGATGTGCTGCTCAGTTTTCAATCATGTAATATTAGTCACACCTACTGACTTTTAGTATTCAGGCCAAAGGGAAGTTAAGACAAGGATTTAGTTATAATAACGTTGTAGTGAGGTTAGATTGACAATATTGTACTATTTACTGCCTGTTGTTGGCTGTGGCAAAGTTCCGACTGTTGCCAGAAAGAGGCTTTGCTTTGTCTTGCTCCACAATAAGAAAACACAAAGGGAAAACCAGGAAGCACACCACCCTCTTCGCTCCGCTGTACAGTAATGTGTTTACTGCCAGTTGATTGCATAGAGTTCAGTGACGGGAAGTACAGGATGTTGCAACAGAACTTGTGAAGAAAAGAGGCCAGACTGGTTTCAGCGCTTGCATGCATTAACCTGCATTAGTAAGCAAAATGCCAAAAGCCCAGAGCATGCCCATATGATAGAATTGCTTTTAGCTGGTTCACTGAATGACAGTATACTGCCCTCTGTCATGAGCCCACTTAACTTTCCACTTCTGTTGTATAATGTTAAATTAATTCACTTCCATAAATACAGATTGCATGCAGTGCCAAACATTCATTTGTACCATTGCTACCGTGTTCCTCTTCTCACAGTTTTTGTGACTGACAGTAACATTGGTGCCCTAGAAGCCAACTAACAGGAAATGTAGGAGGACTCTGACCTTGTGGACTGACTTTAGTCTGACATGCAGTTTATTTTTTTAGTTGTTCGGGAATGGGAAGCGCTTTGTTCCTAAATGTTGTTCTTAGAACTAAACCGCGGTTCTCCTAAATAAGATGGACATAGAATACATGGTCTGTGAATAAACAAAGAACAAATTAATGTTGTCCATTAAATCAATGTATTTATTATAATTCATTTATAATGGGACGATTGAATGGAACTTCTATCAAATAATGGTCATTTGAAGTGAGTGGAAAGGTTTACTTCCTCTCTCCCCTCTGGAAAATTATTTTGATGAATTTAGTTTTATTTTTATTTTACTGCCATAGACCAATACTTTCACTATGTGATATAGTGATGAAGATGTGATCTGTGTCTGAGAAAGTATTTTGCCAATGTATTTAGTCTTTCCACCAGGGATTTTTCAATTTAACCACGACTGCCAAGTGTACCGATTGTTTTGTTGTTGAACTGGATAGAAGAAAATTGCTGAGCAAATTGATCCTGAACCATTTTTTGCCAACAGTGGTGTTGTGTAGACGTTTCAGATGAATGGATATTTCCTAACTATTGAGAACTTCTCTGCCAATTTGATTTGAATCATCAAACTTCACAGCCTTTATCTGAATTAGTGTTGTTTAAGTTTCTATAATATTCTGACTGCCAGAAGTAGTCGCACCATAGATATTAGTTGGCATTCCTTCTCCATGTTAGGATCCTGCGACCATAGAAGTCATCTACATGTTTCCAAGGGTTGCCCTGGTGTTAGTCTTGGTACCCCCATGGACTTCTGTTTAAACTTAGATAGTTGAGGACAACTTCCAGTAACTTGTTCATACTGTAGTGCTTGTAGCTAGAAGGAAGATGTTATCAGACTCCAAGTGAACTTTATCCTGAGTCTCTTAGTAAGTGAATGTTTTTGAGATGGATCTTTAGGACTACCTGCATGACATGGGGCTCTAAGACACACTGTGGGGTACCCCAGGGGTCTAGATTTTTCACTTTACACAGTGATACATTGTTAGACTCAAAGCTGCATACATAGGATTGCTTCATTGTTTGAAAATTTGTTATTGGATATTGATTATGTGATTTTTATTTTTTTCAAAAATGCAGTTGCAATTTATTGATTCTGATAAAGCGTTTTGTGTTGAACTAACTAAAGCTGCCAACCCAGTATCAGTCAGTCAGTCGTCTGCCATGTCTGTTAGACAGACACACCTTTTGGTTTTTGTATGCTAACCTCTGTTAATAAAATGTTTATAAAGTTTATTTTCGCCAAAGATATGCAATTGCATTATATATGGTATTACAAAATAAAAAAAATTGTTTTATCATTTGTGTTTTTCCATGTTATTGTTTACTTTGATTGAACTATTTAAAAAACTGTCTAATCAAAGGATATATCAGGATAAATGGACTGTTTCATCTGAGGCACTGATCACAAATCCAAAATGACATTGACATCTGGTGCATTTGTGAAAAATAATGAATTCCATAAACTACACATTTGAACAACCAAGAATGTGTGACTCAGGCAGCCCCTTTGTTTTTTAAAACAAATTTGATCAGTTCCCAAAACGTTCTGATGTGAAAAGATCTGTGATTCGGTCAAAAGCCCAATTAGTGGGGAAAAAGATCAGAATGGACTGCCTGTGTAAACCATCAGTCATTGGTTATGAAATCCGAAAGTCAAGGGATCTTGCTTTAGTAATAAAATGGTGATCAACATCGCCACCTGCTGTTTAGATGTCAAATGTAATGGAGGTCAGAAGTGACTGTTGAAATGCAAATAATTATAGGTCCCTTTGTCCCAAAATTATTTTGTGTCATTCTCCTTTAAAATGTGAAACACATTTTATTTCTTCAAGACAGAGTGCTTACGTGGTTAAAATGGTCAGAATTATTTCTAAACTAAGGAGGGAACTACTTTTTTGTGATGGTTCTATTTATAAGACCCCTTGAAGTATCAAAAATAATATTTGATGAGGAATTATTTTTGGCCTGACTGCTATTATTCCATACAAATGCACTGAATAACAGATTAAATACATGGAACAACTATATGCCCCACAAAAGAAGTGTCTGTCCTGTATCTGAGAGATGCACTAAACAGTCATCCCTGTCTATGCCGGGGGGTTCTAAGCTACATGGAATTGTTTTAAGGGCTTTAGAGTGGCGCAGCATTTCAGTGCTAGTGGTGACACTACAGACACCCTGGTTTGAATCTAGGCTGTATCACAACCGGATGTTATTGGGAGTCCCGTAAGGCGGTGCACAATTGGCCCAGTGTTGTCTGGGTTTGGCCGGGGGTGTAGGCCATCATTGGAAATAAGAATTTGTTCTCAACTGACTTGCCTCATTAAAGGTTAAAAGTGTTACATAGCCGCATGCAGTGGTTTGAGATGGATTATTATGCTAATTAGATTTCCGCTGGGGCACGGACATTGACTTTAAGAGATTTTAACAAGTCTTAGCTGATCTATAATTCTATTCTTAGACCTAGATAATACAGTAGCATCCTCTAGTAGTGAAACGTCCTTTTATCAATGAGTTTACTTATAAACTTGGTGATGTCTAGATAGTATTTTCCTGGTATTTTCCTGGTTAATAACCCATTACAGTCTAAGCCCTGTTCGTGAGAGTCTCACATTTACACTGAGGGATTATATTAGTGTGTAGCCCCAACTGTTCGGACGCTACAGACAGAAGTCAACAGATCGGCTGTGTCGACTTTAGAGTCCCAAGATGCTTGTTGGGGTCATTGAGCAACACCATGGTGTTTGTGAGAGTCTCAACTTTCCATAAAGGGTTCATAATAGGTTATAGACAAACCGTTCAGACGCTACAGACGATTGTGAGAAGGACATTTTTGGGGGGATGTCTCATGGTCTGACAAACCTTGCTCTGGCTCTGTCACCTTTCACCACAGGTGACTCATGGTCTGACAAACATTGCTCTAGCTCTGTCACCTTTCACCACAGATGTCTCATGGTCTGACAAACATTGCTTTGGCTCTGTCACCTTTCACCGCAGTTGCAGATGAGTGACATCGGAGGAGGCAGTGGATTGAGACGTAGAAAAACAGATATCAATTCAATTCAAATGGCTTTATTGGCATGGGAAACATGTTTACATTGCCAAAGCAAATGGATAGACCGTAAACAAAAGGGAAATAAACAAGGGAAACATTAGTAAACACTCACAAAAGTTAATAGAATATCGACATTTTAAATGTTATATTATTGGCTATGTACAGTGTTGTAACAATGTAAATGTAGTTGAAGTTTGGAAGGGAAAATAAATAAACAGATAAATATAGGTTGTATTTACAATGTTGATAGTTCTTCAATGGTTGCCCTTTTCTCATGGCAATGGGCCACAAATCATGCTGCTGTGAATGCACACTGCGGTATTTCGCCTAACAAATATGGGAGTTTATCAATGTTTGATTTGTTTTGAAATTCTTTGTGGGTCTGTGTGATCTGTGGGAAAATACATCTCTAAAGTGGTCATAAATTTGGCAGGAGTTTAGCAAGTGCAGCTAAGTTTGCACCTCATTTTGTGGGCAGTGGGCACATAGCCTGTCTTCTGCCTATGGCGGCCTCTCTCAATAGCAAGGCTAAGCTCACTCAGTCTGTACATAGTCAATAATTTTCATAAATTTGGGGTCAGTCACATTGGTCAGGTATTCTGTCACTGTGTACTCTCTGTTCAGGGTCAGATAGTATTCCAATTTGCTCTGTTATTTGATTGATTCTTTCCAGTGTGTCAAATAGTTATGTTTTTGCTTTCTTATAATTTGGTTGGTCCAAATGTGTTTCTGTCCTGAGGCTCAGTGGGGTCTATTTGCATTTCTGAATAGAGCCCCAGAACCAGCTGGCTGAGGGGATACTTCTCTCGGTTCATCTCTCTGTAGCTGAGGGCATTATTGTGGAATGTGTGGGCATCGTTTCCTTTAAGGTGGTTGTAGATTTTAACACCTCTTTTCTGGATTTGGATAACTAGCGGGTATTGTCCTAATTATGCTCTGCATGGATTGTTTGGGGTTTTGCGTTGTACACTAAGTATATTTTTTCAATTGGGTGTTTGTCCCATTTCAAGAATTCTTGGTTGGTGAGTGGACCCCAGGCCTCACCACCATAGAAGGCAATGGGTTTGATAACTGATTGAAGTACTTTTAGCCAGATCCTAATTGGGATGTTGAGTTTTATGTTCCTTTTTGATGGCATAGAAGGCCCTTCTTGCCTTGTCCCTTAGATCTTTCACAGCCTTGTGGAAGTTACCTGTGGTGTTGATGTATAATAATATATGTATAAGCTGAGGTAGGTGTGTGCTCTAGGGCAACAGTGGCTAGATAGAATTTGTGTGTGTTGCCTGGCTACTGGACCCTTTTTGGAACACAATTATTTTTGTCTTACTGAGATTCACTGTCAGGGCCCAAGTCTGACAGAATCTGTGCAGAAGATCTAGGTGCTGCTGTAGGCCCTCGTTAGTTGGGGACAGAACCACCAGATCATCTGCAAACAATACACATTTGATTTATGAATCCAGTAGGGTGAGGGCAGGTGCTGCAGACTTTTCTAGTGGCCTCGCCAATTCATTGATATACATGCTGAAGAGGGTGAGGCTCAAGCTGCATCCCTGTCTCACCACACTGCCCTGAGGAAAGATATCTGTGTGTTTATTGACCATTTCAACTGCACACTTGTTGCTTGTGTACATTGATGTTATAATGTCATATACCTTCCTCCCAACACCGCTTTCCATCCATTTGTATAGCATACCCTCTTGCCAAATTGAACAAAAAGCTTTTTTGAAATCAACAAAGCATGAGAAGACTTTGTTTTTGTTTTGTTTGTTTGTTAATAAGGGTATGCAGGGTGTGCACGTGGTCTATTGTACGGTATTTTGGCAAGAAGCAAATTTGACATTTGCTCAGGACATTGTTTTCACTGAGAAAATGTTGGAGTCTGCTGTTCATGTACATACTACCTCAATTGGCCCGACCAACCAGTGCTCCCGCACATTGGCTAACCAGGCTATCTGCATTGTGCCCCACCACCCGCCAACCCCTCTATACGCTACTGCTACTCTGTTCATCATATATGCATAGTCACTTTAACCATATCTACATGTACATACTACCTCAATCAATCTGACTAACCGGTGTCGGTATGTAGCCTCACTACTTTTATAGCCTCGCTACTGTTTTTCACTGTATTTTTACTGTTGTTTTATTTCTTTACTTACCTATTGTCACCTAATACCTTTTTTGCACTATTGGTTAGAGCCTGTAAGTAAGCATTTCACTGTAAGGTCTACACCTGTTGTATTCAGCGCGCGTGACAAATAAATGTTGATTTGATCCTGCAGAGGATTGTTTCTGATATTGGTGCTGACACATAGTTCAAGGTAATTATTGGGGTCAAATTTGTCTCCAGTTTTGTGGATTGGGGTGATCCGGCCTTGGTTCTAAATATTAGAGAATATAGCAGAGCTGAGGATGATGTTGAAGAGTTTAAGAATAGCCCATTTGAATGTGTGGTCTATATTTTTATAATATTGTTTAGTATACCATCAACACCACAGGCCTTTTTGAGTTGGAGGGTTTGCATTTTATCCTGTAGCTCAACCAATGTAATTGGAGAGTCCAGTGGGTTCTGCTAGTCTTTAATAGCTGATTCTAAGTTTTGTAAATTATCATGTTCAGTGTATTCAGAAAGTATTCAGACCCCTGGCCTTTTTCCACATTTTGTTACGTTACGCCTTATTCTTAAATTGATTAGATTGTCGTCGTCCCCATCAATCTACACACAATACCCCATAATGACAAAGCAAAAACAGGTAAAAAACAATTGGAACAAATTCCTAAAAAATACAAAACTGAAATATTGTATTTACATAAGTATTCAGTACTCAGTACTTTGTTGAAGCACCTTAGACAGCGATTCCAGCCTCGAGTCTTCTTGGGTATGACGCTACAAGCAAGGGCACACCTGTATTTGGGGAGTTTCTCCCATTCTTCTCTGCAGATCCTCTCAAGCTCTGTCGGGTTGGATGGGGAGCGTCGCTGCACAGCTATTTTCAGGTCTCTCTAGAGATGTTTGATTGGGTTCAGTTCCGGGCTCTGGCTGTTCCGCTCAAGGACATTCTGAGACTTGTCCTGAAGCCACTCCTGCATTGTCTTGGCTGTGTGCTGAGGGTCGTTGTCCTATTGGATGATCAACCTGCACTCCTGAGCGCTCTGGAGCAAGTTTTCATCAAGAATCTCTCAGTACTTTGCTCTGTTCATCTTTCCTTTGCTCCTGACCAATCTCCCAGTCCCTGCCGCTGAAAAGCTTCCCCACAACAGGATGCTAACACCACCATGCTTCACCGTAGGGATGGTGCCAGGTTTCCTCCAGATGTGACGCTTGGCATTCGGGCCAAAGAGTTCAATCTTGGTTTCATCAGAGCAGAGAATCTTGTTTATCAGGGTCTGAGAGCCTTTAGGCGCCTTTTGGCAAACTACAAGTGGGCTGTCATGTGCGTTTTACTGAGGAGTGGCTTCCGTCTGGCCACTCTACCATAAAGGCCTGATTGGTGGAGTACTGCAGAGATGGTTGTCCTTCTGAAATGTTCTCCCATCTCCACATAGAAACTCTGGAGCTCTGTCAGAGTGACCATCGGATTCTTGGTCACCTCCCTGACCAAGGCCCTTCTCCCTCAATTGCTCAGTTTGGCTGGGCGGCCAGCTCTAGGAAGAGTCTTCGTGGTTCCTAACTTATTCCATTTAAGAATGATGGAGGCCAATATGTTTTGGGGACCTTCGATGCTGCAGACATTTTTTGGTACCCTTCCCCAGATCTGTGCCTCGACACAATCATGTCTCGGAGCTCTGTGGACACTTCCTTTGACGTCATGGCTTGGTTTTTGCTCTGACATGCACTGTCAACTGTGGGAGTTTATATAGACAGGTGTGTGCCTTTCAAAATCATGTCCAGTCAATTGAATTTACCACAGGTGGACTCCAATCAAGTTGTAGGAACATCTCAAGGATGATCAATGGAAACAGGATGCATCTGAGCTCAATTTTGAATCTCATAGCAAAGGATCTTAATACTTATGTAAATAAGGTATTTCTGTTTTTTACATTTAATAAATTAACAAACATTTCAAAAATACGTTTCGCTTTGTCATTATGGGGTATTGTGTGGAGATTGATGAGGAATATATTTGATTTGATCCATTTTAGAATGAGGCTGTAACATAACAAAATGTGGAAAATGTCAAGGGGTCTGAATACTTTCTGAATGCACTGCTATATGTTTTTTGCCCTTGGTACTTTGATATATGGCCGAAAAGGTTGGAGCAGTGGTTTATCCATACATCTCCATTTTGGATAGATAGCTCTTTGTGTTGTGTGTTCCAATTTTCCCGGAAGTGATTTGATTCTATGGATTCCTCAATCACAATGAGCTGTTTTCTGTCATTCTGTTCCTTCTTTTTTCTTTGTGTATTTCCGTATTGTTTTCTGGTTCTCTGTGTTTTTGGTTGGATAGGTTTAATCAATTTCTTTCTTAGGTTTTTACATTTTTCATCAAACCATTTCTCATTGTTAATTGTCTTAGGTTTTCTGCCAGAACTTACATTTGATATGTCAGCTGAAAGGTCAAATATATTGTTCAGGCTTTCTACTTCTAAGTTATGTTGTTGGCCAATTGTTTGTTGATAGGTTAATACACTACCCACCTTCCATCTATACAATTTCTTAATAGTATGTAGTTTGTTCGGCTTCGATGCCTCATGCTTGATTCTTACTCCGTTCAAGTAGATTTTGATTTTGCTGTGATCTGATAGGGGTGTCAGTGGGCTGACTGTAAACGCTCTGAGAGACTCTGGGTTGAGGACGGTGATAACGTAGTCTACAATACTACTGCCAAGAGTTGAGCTATAGGTGTACCTACCGTAGGAGTCCCCTGGAAGCCTACCGTTGACTATGCACTTTCCCAGCGTGCAACAAAGCTGCAAGAGTTGTGACCTGTTTTTGCTGGATATGTGGTCGTAGTTGTGTCTAAGGGGAGAGGGGCATATGTTGGAGGGAATGCTGTCACCTCCAGGTATGCGTTTGTCCCCCTGTGTGTTAAGGGTGTCAGGTTTTTGTCCAGTTCTGGCATTTAGGTCACCACAGACTAGTAGATGTCCCTGGAAAGGATTGATGTCCTCGTTTAGGATGGAGAAGCTGTCTTCATTAAGGTATGGGGATTCTAGTGGGGGGACTATAGGTATCACACAGGAGGACATTTTTCTCTGTTGAGATCATTGGGCTCCCGAGTAGCGTAGCAGTCTAAGGCAGTGCATCTCAGTGCAAGAGGCATCACTGCAGTCCCTGGTTCGAATCCAGGCTGCATCACATCTGGCCGTAATTGGGAGTCCCGTAAGGTGGTACACAATTGGCCCAGTGTCATCTGGGTTTGGCCGGGCTAGGCCGTCATTGTAAATAAGAATTAGTTGTTAACTGACTTTCCTAGTTAAAAATAAATAAATGCCCTTTTGAATTTCAAGCCAAATGTTTCTGTTTTGATTAATGTAATAGTTCATATAATAATGAAATAATTGTTCTTTTTAAAATGTTTTTTTTGTGTTATTGACTGTACATTTGTTTATGTGTAACTCTATGTAGTTATTTTTGTCGCTTTGCTTTATCTTATCTTGGCCAGGTCACAGTTTTAAATGAGAACTTGTTCTCAACTGGCCGACCTGGTTAAATGAAGGAGAAATCAAATAAATAAACAAATAATAGATGAGTTAGGTCTTTTCTATACCAGATTAGCATACCCCCCTGAGTACCTTTCCTGTTTCGCACCTGGTAGTTTGGTGGATGGGATACCATCTCTCTGTAACCTAGAGGACAACCAGTGGGTCCGTCTCCTCTATACCATGTTTCTTGTAGGATGACAATGTCTGTATTTCAAATTTTTTGGTGAATTCCAGGTTCCTGCTCTTTAGTCCTTGGATATTCCAGGATGAGATAGTGAAGGTTTGTGTTCCATAAAGTATCCAATGTTGTTAGTCCTGTGGTTTGGCCTCAGACCAGTAAGTATGAGCAGAGCCTGCTGAGCATCTGATACATGCCAATGCCTTGGGCTAGTGTAGAGTGGGGTTGCTTCTGTTTGCCTGCTCACGGCCTGGGTGTATGTGTGATTTTAATGTTGAGGCCCTCTTTGCAGAGTTGGGGGGCAGGAGGGGCATAGGTCTGATCTGAGTGGGCCTGAGGAGAGGTGTGGGCATGGTTGATTTGGGGGAGTATTGATTGGTCAGGGTGGGGGTGTGGATGTGGCTGGTGGTGCTGTGGTCTGGATGTAGGTCCTCTCAGTGTTGATCCTCTAGGTGTAGGACCTGGGGGGTCCCGCAGGTCTGGGAGAGTGTCTCGCTGGTCTGGGCGGGGTGTCCGTTGAACTGTTGCTCCTGTGTGAGTTGTTAGTGCTGCGGTTGAGGGTGATGTCCTTTAGGGTCCTGGCGAAAGTGGGCACTGCTGCCCTGTATAGGTGGACCTGGTCGTAAAGACTGTTCAAGTCTAGGGTGAAGTGGTGAGCCAGGTAAACATTAGATTTTGAGGCAAAGTCACGGGAAATACTTGCGTTTACCCTCTGCATGGTGGGGTCCCCTGGGCTTGGGGTTCTTCATTTATCTGTCCTGCTGTGATGTCGAGGCTATGTTCAAGATCTGAGGTGGGGTGTTCTGCTGGCTTCTCTAGCTTATCTCTAGCTTAAACTGACAGATTGTAATGGAGATTTTGTTATTACGCTAATTACATTTCCATGGGGGTGCGGACATCGACTCTAGTGGGTTTTAAGTTATCATGTCCAGCATTGGGCCCCGGTGTAAAACGGTATTGCAATACAGACTGACATTGTGTTCTAAGGTTGTGTATTGTGTGTGTGACAGGACAACACACACACACAAACACATACACTCACACACACACACAGGGAACATGCAAGGAATGAAGGAATGCCCTCTCTTATAAAATATTATTTCATGGCTATACACTACAGCAAAGAGATAAGATTATGTAAGAAATACACAGCAATTTTTAATTGAACCTTTATTTAACTAGGCAAGACAGTTAAAGAACAAATTGTTATTTACAATGATGGCCTACACCGGCCAAACCCGTGCAAATTGTGCACCCCCCTATGGGACTCCCAATCACAGCTGGTTGTGATACAGCCTGGAATCAAACCAGGGTGTTTGTAGTGACACCTCTAACACTGAGATGCAGGGCCTTAGACCGCTGAACCAGGGTCTGTAGTGACACCTCTAACACTGAGATGCAGGGCCTTAGACCGCTGAACCAGGGTCTGTAGTGACACCTCTAACACTGAGATGCAGGGCCCTAGACCGCTGAACCAGGGTCTGTAGTGACACCTCTAACACTGAGATGCAGTGCCTTAGACCGCTGAACCAGGGTCTGTAGTGACACCTCTAACACTGAGATGCAGGGCCTTAGACCGCTGAACCAGGGTCTGTAGTGACACCTCTAACACTGAGATGCAGGGCCTTAGACCGCTGAACCAGGGTCTGTAGTGACACCTCTAGCACTGAGATGCAGTGCCTTAGACCGCTGAACCAGGGTCTGTAGTGACACCTCTAACACTGAGATGCAGGGCCTTAGACCGCTGTACCAGGGTCTGTAGTGACACCTCTAACACAGAGATGCAGGGCCTTAGACCGCTGAACCAGGGTCTGTAGTGACACCTCTAACACTGAGATGCAGGGCCTTAGACCGCTGAACCAGGGTCTGTAGTGACACCTCTAACACTGAGATGCAGGGCCTTAGACCGCTGAACCAGGGTCTGTAGTGACACCTCTAACACTGAGATGCAGTGCCTTAGACCGCTGAACCAGGGTCTGTAGTGACACCTCTAACACTGAGATGCAGGGCCTTAGACCGCTGAACCAGGGTCTGTAGTGACACCTCTAACACTGAGATGCAGGGCCTTAGACCGCTGAACCAGGGTCTGTAGTGACACCTCTAACACTGAGATGCAGGGCCTTAGACCGCTGAACCAGGGTCTGTAGTGACACCTCTAACACTGAGATGCAGGGCCTTAGACCGCTGAACCAGGGTCTGTAGTGACACCTCTAACACAGAGATGCAGGGCCTTAGACCGCTGAACCAGGGTCTGTAGTGACACCTCTAACACTGAGATGCAGGGCCTTAGACCGCTGAACCACCCGGGAGCAATAGTGTGATGTTCATTTGATGGTGATTCAAGGTCCAATGCAGCCATTTTTATCTTAATATTAAATCATTGCTGGGTATCAATTAAGTACCTTACTATGATTGTTTTCCATTAAAATGGTCAAAAACAAACAAAAATAGTTTCTAAGCTAAGAGCAATTTCTTAAGCAAGAATTTTGCTAGGACTGTCTGGGAGTGGTTTGAGTGGGGAGGAGAAAACCTGAAAATTAGCTGAGAAATTTGGAACTCTTTCTTTTTGGTCTATTAACTAATTTACTGCATGGTGATGTCACCATGGAAGGCCAAAACTCCCTCCCACCAAAACAGGCTGACATTTCAGGCGGTCTTTTCAAACAGCTCTTACACTACAAGGGCATTATCATAATTTTCACTGTATGATTCCAACCGCATAGTATGGAAATATAAAACCCAGGTAATCATGGTTTTGACTGCACTGGGCCTTTGAGCAGAGTGGGAATCTCACTGCTGCTGTAGTTTGTTGATGGTGCTGTTGATATTGCTGTTGTCAAAGAGGGAGCTGACTGAGACTGGAACAATTAGTAGTCTCTTCCCACAGCCCATAAAGGATTGAACAATTAGAAAAAACAAATCAGTAGAAGATTTGCATCCATCTGTGATATGTACCTCTTTTCATTATATGACATTTGGGGTGTAATCATTACACAGATTCTGTTGCAAAAAGTTTTTCAACGGAAAATGTAAACAAGAGTTTTTATTGAACAGATTCAGGTAGGTTCCTCCCTGTATCATTTGCTTCTTAAATGGTATACGGTTTCCATAATGAATACACCCCTGATCTTTTGGTTTGGAGTAAACAGCTTCCATTGCAAAAATTTGCAACTGTTAGCAACATTGTCTGACTAATGAATACACCACAGGGGGCAGTCCTAGGTTTGAGGTTTATGTGGCATCATCATTACCTCCCAACAGATGGCGGTCTTTCCTACGTGACATTACTAACCCTTCGCAATGAGGAAATCAGAGCATGATGCCTCAATATGGCTCCATCTGTGAGTGAACATTCACTAGACTAGAGTGCATGAATAGATAGGCTACCTCCTCTCAGTCAAATGTATATTATTCATGATGCCATTCCAGTGTTTCCCCTAGGACTTTTTTCAGCAGCGGTGGCAAAGTTAGCGCAGGGCGGGCATGGCCAATTGCGCGGCTTCCGACCAAAGATTCTAAAGGCTCACCTCTTGGTCTCAGAGACAACATTTTGCTTTTTTCCTGCATTCCTACACATTTTGCCACGGCGCTGATATATATATAAAAAAATGCAGTTTCAAAGCTCATAATTTCCTGCAATTCTAAACATTTTGCGGTGGCCCGCCACTGCTAAATGAATATAGGAGAAACACTGCATTCAAGGTCCCACACATTAACACTTGAATGATCACTATTTCACTGAAATATTTAATCATGAATGAGCTTTGTTCAGAAATTTCACAAATAAACTGCCCATTGAATAAAGGCATTGAAACTCAATATCTAACTCTCAGAATGTTTACCATACTATGACAAATACACAAGTACAAAGAGCATTCAATGAGACCTGAGCATTCTCTCAATAATTAACACTAGAGCTCAGAATTAGTAGCAGGACGGCCTACTACTGATATGCTCAGTTAGAGAGACCCATCAATCCCTATGCATAAAATGTGGCCACCTCTTGTTGTAGTTCAATGATGCCAATTACTTAACAGACACTATTTGCCATGGGCTTCAGTGTCTGCATCCCAAATGACCTATGGGCCCTGTTCAAAAGTAGTGCACTAAATAGAGAATAGAGTGCCATTTGGGTCACAATCAGCCAGCCACCAACCACACAACATGTGGTCTATACAGCTGTCAGTCAGGAACAAAAATTAATGACAGCTGACCACAAAGGAGAAGACCTCAGCTGTGAGGTGAAGTTCAACACTGGTGATTGATAAAGTATGTTTTTATTACAGTGATTCACATAGACAGCTGAGCTGTGAGAAAGACCATGTACAGGAGTAGTGAGGTCTGTCTGTAGGCTGTTCCTTCTAAGCACTGAGTCAATCACTGGCAGTGGCACACAAACTCAGGGTTTGAATTACACGTTGACTCTTGGGGTGCACAACGAGGTGTCTTATGGGTCCCACACATTGATATCTTTGAAAATTGTGGGGGGGCCATAATGGTATTAAAAGTCTTCTGAGGGGCCCTGATTTGATGACCCCCCTAGCCCACCTGTTATCCAAACCCTGTGCCCAATCCTGTGTTGTCAGGGGGGAAGGAAAAGGGTAACCCAGTCTATCCTACAGGAGTCAATCAGGTGCTTGTTTAGACATCGTTATACAAGGCATTGTGCCAGATATGTCAGGACTGTAATAATAAAACTATACTGGCTTCTACTTCAGACAACACAAGGAAACCACATTGACCAATTTATATTTTCCGATAGATGAATTGGCAAATAATACTTTGAAATGGAGTGGGCTTCTTTAGCCATATATGCCTTTGTTCTTCAGTCCCTGTTGTGAGTTACTATGCCCCTGTACTGAATAATGTCTATATATTATTATTATTATTATATATCTCGAAAGACTGTTCTGAACAGGAGACTCACAGGGTGTGTCGGATTTGGTTCCAGCCTAGAACTATCACACATAATAGTGATGATTAGGCTACAGTAGGCTAATAATAGTTTAGAGGTAACGTGAGCCGATAATATACTTTGTTTCATTCTCAGCCATTTTCAGACACACATTCATGTTTGCAGTGGCAAGAAAAAACGTCGAACTACGTTGTGCTATTGGTGGAAGTTCTTCCCATGTGATTGATGTTCAATTTTCTTGTTGTCGGACGGTCTCTGCGCTAATGGCTCCTCCTGCAATAGCAAAACGCAGCTAAGCAAGGGTTGCAGGGGCAACGCAAATATATACATGTTTTTCTCAAGCCGCTGGAAAGGGGTGACTTATTGAGCAATGTTTAAGAAAAAAACATTTTAGATTGCGTGCTTAGACGTCGTTCCAACTGCAGCGAAGGGTTCGGTTTTTCTTTTAAATTCTAAATACCCCAAATGAACTCCGTCAGAGCAACCAGCAGAAGACCCAGGCGAGTGTCGAGGCCGCGCCCGGTACAGCCGGAAAGGAACAACCAGGAAAGAGGTAATGCATTTAATGTAGTCGCTAAGCTAATTGGGCCCATTTCAAACCTTTACAGACACACGTTAATTACGTGACTTGTTGACTCAAGGTGAACGATTGAGTGTTGTCAGGTTGATTTTCAAAATTAGGGTTGAAAACATTTCCCTTTTGGTTGAGACGGTAGGAAACATCGAGGCATCTTGCTCTGTCCGCAACCCTTAAGGCCGCGCTTTGTTTGGTTTGTTCCTAGACCTAAACTAGTCCTTGCTGATCTTGACTAGCTACAGATCGTGGAAGAGAATACTCAAACACATTGTCAATCATGGCTAGTCAGTCTCTTGTGGATGTCTTAGTATTTCTAGTCTCGCTAACGTTAGTTTTTACTGGTATAAAGTTAGCCAGCTAAGTGAACTAGTAGTACGTTAACGTAACGAGCAAATTGGCAACACATGACGGACGTTATCGGTAGACTGCTAGCTAGCCAACTAGCTAGTAGCTACGCCTTTGTTTAAATAACAATTAGGAAATTATCGAAGTGAACATTACTTAATTGTTATTTGCACACTATGTAGAGGACAATTTTAGTTTCCTGTCATTACGCATTCCCCGTTACTAGTTTAACCAATGTTGCGTTCTCTAGAGTTGTGATTTGTTGGCTGGTTAGCTAGCTAACATTAACCATCTAGCCAATGCAGCTAGCTGTTGCTGGTCACAAATTGTAGAGAAAATAACTAAGTGAATAAATCACGTTTTAGCTGTGGCCAAGGCTAGCTACTCGTTGGCGTAGACAGCTAACGTTAGTAGCTTGACGCATCTAAAGTAACTAACACATTTCTGTGCGGCGTCTCACACCACCTTAACCAAGGCCTGGTTGTGTTAGGATTAGATTAGTATCTATGACTGAGGACACCCACCGGCGTTGTACCGAGGCACACAATGGGGTAACCAGGCACTCTTACGAAAGCTAACCTTTCAAATGTAAACAACGTTTAGGTTCTATGTGCGACAATCTCCGATGACAGCAATCGTCTAGTTACCGGTACGTTGACAGCTTATGGTTAGACAAAGCGAGCTAATTACAAAAGCAGGGGAAATTCACTTGGGACCGACCGTCAGAGCTTTTTGAGTGCTAACATACTCCTTTCTCTATTTTGGTGCGAACGTTAGCTAGATGATTCTCATTTGTCTTGGTCTAACTAGATTTGAGTCAATTTGCCAGCTATGTTTTTGTGAACATTAACGTGTAAGTATGATCAGTAATAGGATAAGCCATACAAGTCACGGTGGTTGAGGAGGCTTCAAAATAGTCAAGGCAGCTGTTCACATGATGGTCTGAGGCCTCCGAAGTGAAGAGGTACATGTAGGCTATATTGGCTGCGCTGCCCAATTATTGGCAAAGGCACTGATCTGATTGGTCAAAAGACCAATCAGTTGAGAAAATATCTGTTTTGGGCTGCCTATGTACATGCAGCCATTGACATCTAAAATAAATTGGGTATAAATTATGGGGTACTCATCATGTGACAGCATGACCAAGCAGAGAGGTACTACCACATCCCTTTTTAATACGACTACCTCCAATTGTTAGAAAAGAGGGCACTCTGTACTAATGTGTATTTTCCTAATTAAGTATTTAGGGTGTTTAGACAGGCAGCCAATTCTGATATTTTTTCCTGCTAATTGGTATTTTGACCAATCGCATCAGATCTTTTCAGAGCTGATCTGATTGGTCTTTTGAACAATGAGTGAAAAAAATATCAGAATGAATCTGCCTGTCTAAAAGCAGCCTTGGGGAAACATAGCTTATGAAGTGCAATAAGTGTTTGATGCTGTCACTTGTGATCTGAGCTCTCAATACTGCAGATTACAGGCCTACATATAGACATTTGCATTCTTCATCGGCCTGAAAGAGAGGAACATTGTTTTGTTTTTGGTCATGCTGCCACCTCTTAAACTGTTCCCAATCCATGGTATCCTATTAAATTAGAGCCACCTTTGTTTTTGTACCCTAAAAACCTGAAATGTTATTTATCAGAATTTGGCAAAGTCTTTGACTTAAGAGGGTCGGGATGATACCAGTATCGTGATACTGGTTTGTAATCATGGCAAGAAAACAAAACAAGACACGGACTTAATGTTGGAAACAAACATCATTATGTTGTCATCTAAAGTTACATGTATTTATTTTCCAAGCTATAACACACTATTTTACATACAGCAGGTTTTTAAAGGACCGAAGAGTTTAGTGTGCTTCACGTCTTCATTTTTGCCATGGAAAAAATATTACAATACGGGTATTGTCCTGGCCCTACTGCCCATATCCATTGATCAGTTTGATTACTAACTAGTGGGGCACAGGAACAATGCAGCTATACTCTTTCGTTAGGCTTTCTTGATTAAGTGAACCCTGCTTCTTCCTGATGAGGTCTTTACTGTCTCCTCCCCACCATCCCCATGATCCGAACTCTGGTCTTGTTTTTTTTCCGGCAAGGATGTATTTTTTGTGCTAACACAAAAGTGGAGCGCAATGCGTCACACTATATGTCCTTTGTAATGGTTGTTTGTCAACAGCAGGGAATCGGTTGGCTTTTCTGTGTACTGTGTTTTGAATAGACTATATGTAGGCCTAAATGTTTGGGATGCACTTGTTGTAGAAGACTAGAGATGATGTTGTAGTGAGCTAAGCAGAGACTGTGTTTGTAGTGGTTACTGAACTAGTAGCCTGGGAGAGCAGCCTTGCTACCAGAGCAACAGACAGTTTGCTGGAGCTAGGAGCTCCCAGCTTGGGTGGTTTTGATTGGCAACAGTTAGCCTATGGATTCATACGTTATGGATCCTCCAGGCAGAATGGACCTCTTGTTATTCACCTGGTGAAGGTAAACGGTCTGCAGTCATTGCAAATTATTTGAATCCTCTGTCATCTGGGTGCTAGCAGGAGATGTAAAGAGTGTGTCTACGAATATGGTCAAAGGTTAACAATCTTTTGTCATAAACAAACACATTAGATTGTGCAGACAGTGGTCAATACGTTTCAGAAATTGATCTTCAAAATGTGTAATATGGTCTGTCAGCTTTTTTTATGGGACATTAATTTTATTCTGTGTTTCATGTATAGGCCTACTATGTAGTTTGAATGGTTCTCCCAATGGACTGCATTAGGCTTTACATGTGACACAATCTAATCAGAGGGAAAGCTCAGTAGCACCACACAGCTGCTTGAAAGTTTTAGCCAATGAAAATATCCTCCTCTGCCTTGTTAGAAGGCTCTGTGCAAAATTGCCAGAAGGCTGCAACATTTCTACAAGGGACTGAACTTTTCATCTGTTGCAGCCCTCCCAAATGTTGTCATAGGATTCATTCCCTCCTCAGGGAACAGCAGACTGTCAATTCTATATATGGTACCAGTCAAAAGTTTGGACACACCTTCTCATTCCAGGGTTTTTGTTTATTTTTTACTATTTTCTACATTGTGGAATAATAGTTGAAACATAAAAATTATGAAATAACACATATGGAATCATGTAGTAACCAAAAAAGTGTTCCGATTATATATTTCCGATTCTTCAAATGCCACCCTTGGCATTGATGACAGCTTTGCACACTCTTGGCATTCTCTCAACCAGCTTCATGAGGAGGTAGTCACCTGAAATGCATTTCAATTAACAGGTGTGCCTTGTTAAAAGTTCATTTGTGGAATTTCTTTCCTTAATACGTTTGAACCAATCAGTGGTGTTGTGACAAGGTAGCGGTGGTTTACCAAACAGTGCAATCTTCTGTATAAGACAAAGTCCATATTATGACAAGAACAGCTCAAATAAGCAAAGAGAAACAACAGTTCATTATTACTTTAAGACATGAAGGTCAGTCAATCTGGAACATTTCAATAACTTTGAAAGTTTCTTGAAGTGCAGTCGCAAAAACCATCAAGTGCTATAAAGAAACTGGCTTTCATGGGGACTTCCACAGGAAAGTAAGACCCAGAGTTACCTCTGCTGTCGAGGATATGTTCATTAGTTACCAGCCTCAGAAATTGCAGCCCAAATAAATGCTTCAGAGTTCAAGTAACAGACACATCTCAACATCAACTGTTCAGAGGAGACGACTGGTCAAATTGCTGCAAATTAACCACTACTAAAGGACACTGATAATGAGAAGAGACTTGCTTGGGCAAGAAACACGAGCAATGGACATTCTTCACCTGCGGGATCGTCTGAGACAAGCCACCCAGACAGCTGATGAAACTGAGGAGTATTTCTGTCTGTACTAAAGCTGTTTTATGGGGAAAAGCCCATTCTGATTGGCTGGGCCTGGCTCCCCAGTGGGTGGGCCTTGGCCCCCTGGGCCTATGAAATCTGTAGATTAGGACCTAATCAATTGATTTAAATTGACAGACTTTCCTTATATGAACTGTAACTCAGTAAAATCGTTGAAATTGTTGCATGTTGCGTTTATATTTTTGTTCTGTGTGTAAAATATATATATATATATATATATTTATTTATTTGCCCACAGCCACATGTATGTATGGCTGATTATTGGCCTAATCAAATGATGTAGCTATTTTGTGTGCCTATAGTTAGGCTTGATACAATCGGACAGGGAAGGTTTTAGGGGGTCTCTGTGTGACCCAATTACACACACACACACACACACACACACACACACACACACACACACACACACACACACACACACACACACACACACACACACACACACACACACACACACACACACACACACACACACACACACACACACACACACACACACACACACACACACACACACAAGGAAGTTCTTCTGACCCTGATGACCTGAGAGGTAGCCTAGTTCACCAAGCCACTTGATTTGACATATCTTGTTTGTACAACAGGACGTTTAGGCTCCTATTAATGTTAATGTAAATAATTTGTCCTATGTCTTCCAGGCAGAACCATTTTGGCTTTTCCAGGGGAACGTTCTGACCTGCTGCTTCTGAACCTACGATGTGGTTTTCTTTTTATGGTCTTTCAGACCTAGTGGAGGTCACGAATTACAAGTTTAGTAGTGGGAGGACTGGTCTGGGATCGATGTTCTTTATTGTTTGTTACAATTAGTCTACTTTCCCAAACGGCTCTTAATTTGTGTTGCTCCTGATCGAGCCCTAGAATCTGACCTCACATCAGGAGAGTTAAATAGTCATAAAGCTGCTGCTGGCACAGAGACATGATAGGATCGAGGCCTAGAATCTGACCTCTCATCAGGAGAGTTAAATAGTCATAAAGCTGCTGCTGGCACAGAGACATGATAGGATCGAGGCCTAGAATCTGACCTCTCATCAGGAGAGTTAAATAGTCATAAAGCTGCTGCTGGCACAGAGACATGATAGGATCGAGGCCTAGAATCTGACCTCTCATCAGGAGAGTTAAATGGTCAAAGCTGCTGCTGGCACAGAGACATGATAGGATCGAGGCCTAGAATCTGACCTCACATCAGGAGAGTTAAATGGTCATAAAGCTGCTGCTGGCACAGAGACATGATAGGATCGAGGCCTAGAATCTGACCTCTCATCAGGAGAGTTAAATAGTCATAAAGCTGCTGCTGGCACAGAGACATGATAGGATCGAGGCCTAGAATCTGACCTCACATCAGGAGAGTTAAATAGTCATAAAGCTGCTGCTGGCACAGAGACATGATAGGATCGAGGCCTAGAATCTGACCTCTCATCAGGAGAGTTAAATAGTCATAAAGCTGCTGCTGGCACAGAGACATTATAGGATCGAGGCCTAGAATCTGACCTCACATCAGGAGAGTTAAATAGTCATAAAGCTGCTGCTGGCACAGAGACATGATAGGATCGAGGCCTAGAATCTGACCTCTCATCGGGAGAGTTAAATAGTCATAAAGCTGCTGCTGGCACAGAGACATGATAGGATCGAGGCCTAGAATCTGACCTCTCATCAGGAGAGTTAAATAGTCATAAAGCTGCTGCTGGCACAGAGACATGATAGGATCGAGGCCTAGAATCTGACCTCACATTGGAGAGTTAAATAGTCATAAAGCTGCTGCTGGCACAGAGACATGATAGGATCGAGGCCTAGAATCTGACCTCACATCAGGAGAGTTAAATAGTCATAAAGCTGCTGCTGGCACAGAGACATGATAGGATCGAGGCCTAGAATCTGACCTCACATCAGGAGAGTTAAATAGTCATAAAGCTGCTGCTGGCACAGAGACATGATAGGATCGAGGCCTAGAATCTGACCTCTCATCAGGAGAGTTAAATAGTCATAAAGCTGCTGCTGGCACAGAGACATGATAGGATCGAGGCCTAGAATCTGACCTCTCATCAAGAGAGTTAAATAGTCATAAAGCTGCTGCTGGCACAGAGACATGATAGGATCGAGGCCTAGAATCTGACCTCTCATCAGGAGAGTTAAATGGTCATAAAGCTGCTGCTGGCACAGAGACATGATAGGATCGAGGCCTAGAATCTGACCTCACATCAGGAGAGTTAAATGGTCATAAAGCTGCTGCTGGCACAGAGACATGATAGGATCGAGGCCTAGAATCTGACCTCTCATCAGGAGAGTTAAATAGTCATAAAGCTGCTGCTGGCACAGAGACATGATAGGATCGAGGCCTAGAATCTGACCTCACATTGGAGAGTTAAATAGTCATAAAGCTGCTGCTGGCACAGAGACATGATAGGATCGAGGCCTAGAATCTGACCTCACATCAGGAGAGTTAAATAGTCATAAAGCTGCTGCTGGCACAGAGACATGATAGGATCGAGGCCTAGAATCTGACCTCACATCAGGAGAGTTAAATAGTCATAAAGCTGCTGCTGGCACAGAGACATGATAGGATCGAGGCCTAGAATCTGACCTCTCATCAGGAGAGTTAAATAGTCATAAAGCTGCTGCTGGCACAGAGACATGATAGGATCGAGGCCTAGAATCTGACCTCTCATCAGGAGAGTTAAATAGTCATAAAGCTGCTGCTGGCACAGAGACATGATAGGATCGAGGCCTAGAATCTGACCTCACATCAGGAGAGTTAAATAGTCATAAAGCTGCTGCTGGCACAGAGACATGATAGGATCGAGGCCTAGAATCTGACCTCTCATCAGGAGAGTTAAATAGTCATAAAGCTGCTGCTGGCACAGAGACATGATAGGATCGAGGCCTAGAATCTGACCTCTCATCAGGAGAGTTAAATAGTCATAAAGCTGCTGCTGGCACAGAGACATGATAGGATCGAGGCCTAGAATCTGACCTCTCATCAGGAGAGTTAAATAGTCATAAAGCTGCTGCTGGCACAGAGACATGATAGGATCGAGGCCTAGAATCTGACCTCTCATCAGGAGAGTTAAATAGTCATAAAGCTGCTGCTGGCACAGAGACATGATAGGATCGAGGCCTAGAATCTGACCTCTCATCAGGAGAGTTAAATAGTCATAAAGCTGCTGCTGGCACAGAGACATGATAGGATCGAGGCCTAGAATCTGACCTCTCATCAGGAGAGTTAAATAGTCATAAAGCTGCTGCTGGCACAGAGACATGATAGGATCGAGGCCTAGAATCTGACCTCTCATCAGGAGAGTTAAATAGTCATAAAGCTGCTGCTGGCACAGAGACATGATAGGATCGAGGCCTAGAATCTGACCTCTCATCAGGAGAGTTAAATAGTCATAAAGCTGCTGCTGGCACAGAGACATGATAGGATCGAGGCTGGCTCCGTTGTTGTTGCTACACTCTAGGGAGATCTTTGTAACCCATCTAAATGTGTTTAAGCCTCCTCCTTGTAGGCAAAGGGGCTGTGCCCAGATGTGAGCAAGCTGTTGGGGGGTTACTTAATTCACTGCTCATGCCCTTTCTGTCAGGAGGAGTTCTCATCCAACAGCTAGCTTCGCTGGCCAATATCCTTGTATTTATTCTCTCTCTAACCCGGTTTTGGTTAAACGGTAATATTTATTTTTTATTTTTATTTATTTCACCTTTATTTAACCAGGTAGGCAAGTTGAGAACAAGTTCTCATTTACAATTGCGACCTGGTCAAGATAAAGCAAAGCAGTTCGACAGATACAACGACACAGAGTTACACATGGAGTAAAACAAACATACAGTCAATAATAAAGTATAAACAAGTCTATATACAATGTGAGCAAATGAGGTGAGAAGGGAATTAAAGGCAAAAAAGGCCATGGTGGCAAAGTAAATACAATATAGCAAGTAAAACACTGGAATGGTAGTTTTGCAATGGAAGAATGTGCAAAGTAGAAATAAAAATAATGGGGTGCAAAGGAGCAAAATAAATAAATAAATTAAATACAGTTGGGAAAGAGGTAGTTGTTTGGGCTAAATTATAGGTGGGCTATGTACAGGTGCAGTAATCTGTAAGATGCTCTGACAGTTGGTGCTTAAAGCTAGTGAGGGAGATAAGGGGGGGACTTTACCTAGCAGGGTCTTGTAGATGACATGGAGCCAGCATAATAGCTGGTTTTAGGGCTATTAAAAAAAAAATGGTTACGCCAATGAATAAAATTGAGCCCGGCCAATTGTCAAGGAGAAGGAAAAAAATTATATTGTGAAATAAGGCTTTTTAGACTATTAATTGATGGAAATACATGCTTATTGGTTAACTTAGTGGAATTAAATTGGCACGTGCGTACATAATTAAAATATTGTATCTTATCACACCCGTACAGCATACAGATAGATACAGCGCAGAGAATCTGTCACAGTGCGAGAGCTGCTACTGCAGCATCTCAAACGGCAACAGAAGGCAGGCTTCATCAGCATGTCACACACCACTTTGCAATGAGCTGGAGGCAGTAGGTTATGCATTTTGAAAACATTCTTCATCGTTTGAAACCTGAACGTTTTAATACATACAGTTTAAGTCGGAAGTTTACATACACCTTAGCCAAATGCATTTAAACTCAGTTTTTTCCCAATTCCTGACATTTAATCCTAGTAAAAATTCCCTGTCTTAGGTCAGTTAGGATCACCACTTTATTTTAAGAATATAAAATGTCAGAATAATACTAGAGAATGATTTATGTCCGGTTGTATTTCTTTGTGATGGTCACTCCAATACCTTGACTTCATTGTCCTTTTTTTGTCCCATTTTGCCACAACTTTGAAGTATGCTTGGGGTCATTGTCCATTTGGAAGACCCATTTGCATCCAAGCTTTAACTTCCTGACTGTCTTGAGATGTTACTTCAATATATCCACATAATCTTCCTACCTCATGATTCCATCTATTTTATGAAGTGCACCAGTCCCTCTTGCAGCAAAGCACCCCCACAACATGATGCTGCCACCCCTGTGCTTCACAGTTGGGATGGTAATCTTCGGTTTGCAAGCCCCCCCTTCTTCCTCCAAACATAACGATGGTAATTATGGCCAAACAGTTCTATTTTTGTTTCATCAGACCAGAGGACATTTCTCCAAAAAGTACGATCTTTGTCCCCATGTGCAATTGCAAACCGTAGTCTGGCTTTTTTATGGCGGTTTTGGAGCAGTGGCTTCTTCCTTGCTGAGCGGCCTTTCAGGTTATGTCGATATAGGACTCGTTTTTACTGTGGATATAGATACTTTTGTACCTGTTTCCTCCAGCATCTTCACAAGGTCCTTTGCTGTTCTGGGATTGATTTGCACTTTTCACACCAAATTATGTTCATCTCTAGGAGACGGAACGAGTTTCCTTCCTGAGCGGTATGACGGCTGCGTGTTCCCATGGTGTTTATACTTGCGTACTATTGCTTGTACAGATGAACTTGGTACCTTCAGGCGTTTGGAAATTGCTCCCAAGGATGAACCAGACTTGTAGAGGTGTACAATTCTTCTCCTGAGGTATTGGCTGTTTTCTTGTGATTTTCCCATGATATCAAGCAAAGAGGCACCGAGTTTGACAGTAGACCTTGAAATACATCCACAGGTACACCTCCAATTGACTCCAATGATGTCAATTAGCCTATCAGAAGCTTCTAAAGCCATGACATCATTTTCTGAAATTTAAAGGCACAGTCAATTTAGTGTATGTAAACTTCTGATCCACTGGAATTGTGACACAGTGAAATAATCTGTCTAAACAATTGTTGGAAAAATTACTTATCATGGACAAAGTAGATGTCCTAACTGACTTGCCAAAAATACATTTGTGGAGTGGTTGAAAAATGAGTTTTAATGACTCCCACCTAAGTGTATGTAAACTTCCGACTTCAACTGTATGAGGCATGTCTTACCTTGCTTCAAAGTAGCCTATTAGATCTCCTCTTTTTCTCCATTTTCTAATGGATATTTTCATCACTGTCACATGAAACTGCGGCGCCCTTTTGACAACAGTGTTTCCCAGCTAATTGCATTATGGAATGAACATACCCACGTATCCTACTGCCTTGTGCGCTTATAATATGAAGAAATAGTAGTTTATCAACATTAAGCCAAACATTCTGATATGTTGCATCAGACTCATTGCTTTTTAACTGGGTTTTTTAATGTAGCCTAGGCCTTGTTGTTGTATGCATTTGGGGCTCTGTCTTCCCACAACTGTCCTAGAGTTATAATCTAAATGTGATTTCTGTCATTCTGAGCACCGTGGGTGGACACCCTAATCAGGTTATGCACCCAGTGTATGTGCGTCCTACAGATTTCTCAAATGTCCGGTAAATTAAAATGTTGCCGGTGAAATGTCCAGCGCCACATTCCTAACTAGTTTATGAATTTGTTAGTGCACTGCATTGTAATATTTATCTTATGTCATGTTGTCAAGGAACCTGAGACAGAGATTGAATAACACAGTGGGAAAGTTTGTGGGAAATGACTACAGCTAAAAGGAAAGGATAGCCAATGCTATAACAAAAGTCAAATAGATTAGAGAGGAGACTGAGAATTGGTGAGTGGGCTTGGTCCCTTCTGGTAATTCTATGATCTGTGATCAGCATACACCACCATCCATGTGTCACTGCGTCACTAGTAGTGATGTACCAATATGCCATTTTTGGCCAATACTGATATCTGATAACCTATATTTTAGCAGCCTTTTAAGCATTCTAGTACAGTTAAATAGTTAAAACACACACATGGACTCGAGGTCTAAGGCACTGCATCCCAGTGCAAGAGGCATCACTGCAGTCCCTGGTTCGAATCCAGGCTGTATCACATCTGGCCGTGATTGGGAGTCCTATAGGCTGCTCACAATTGACCCAGCGTTGCCCAGCCATCGTTGTAAATAAGAATTTGTTCTTAACTGACTTGCCTACTAAATAAAGGTTACACACACACACACACACACACACACCACACTGACCAAAAAGTTATTTTGTTGGCATTTGTGTGTGTCCCCATTACCAGTAAAACATAATCAAAACCTATTTATTTTACTTACGGTTTCGTTGAGTCGTTTTATTCTCAACCAGGATTTCTATGGAACGGCGTTTGGGTCTTTGCGTGTCAAAAAAGATATACGCCGAATAGCACTATTTGACAAATAAGCTTGTTGACCCATCAGGACCTGAATATGACTGCACATCACATAATAATTTAACGCCTCCATAAACTTTTTACCAAGTTATTACACGTTATTACACGTTGATTACACTATCACTCGAATATTATATATCCCAACGATTCATCGATACATATGCTATGATGCTGGTAAAGTTGTCTCGCGCACCTACAGTGCTGGTCATAAAAAAAGCTAGCTAGCTCCTGGATGCAAACAATGTTCTTCCCCAAAAACATAGCAAAATGACATCTGTTTCAGTAGCTATATAGTTAACTAGCTAATTATATAGCCAGGTGTCATCTAAATAACCCTAATTTACAAGACTGTTCTTATTTGATTAATGGTGGTCGGACCCATCTATGTGAAGCTAGCCACAATAGTGGACGTTGCGGTTAGCCTTCAAAATAAAAGTAAGTAATTGACATTGATGCAAATGAATACAAATAGTGGAATTATGCCATAATTGAATGGATCATGCTAAACGAGGTTGCAATGTTACTGTATAAAATCAACCACCACATCAAGACAATAATTTGACAGTCCTTTGAAATCACACTGGATGTATTATACTTTAGAATTGCATTGGGGGCATACTTAATTCATTGTACAGCCTTACCCCATGTCATTGATCCACAATCCATAGGTATCAGTCTACTCAGTGACACCCAGAGAACATTAGCGTCATAGCTCTTATTGCGGGACTCTCAAACAACTGTGAATTGAGACACATTTGTCAACCTATGTGTATTGAACACCTGAGGAAAAACAATACTGCGTGAATGTTTTGGAGGAATATCTTGGGTATTGAGTAGACTGATACCCAATTTCATTGATCCCCAATCCTTAGGTAAAGCTGTACAGTGCAAAATGAATGTCAATACACACAATAAGCTGACTGGGGAGGTGATTTCACACAGTCACAGTCCCGCAATAAGAGCTACAACGCTAATATGTGCTTAAATTCTTCAGTTGTGTTCTGTAGGTGTCACTGAGTAGGCTGATACCCCATTTCATTGCTTCACATTCCAAGCTTGTTTAACTTCTTATGGCTGAGATCCCGTTACCGGGAGCGATATAACAACAACCAGTGATGGTACAGGGTGCCATATTCAAAAGAACAGAAATCTCATAATTCAAATTCCTCAAACATACATGTATCTTATATCGTTTTCAAGGTAGTCTTGTTGTTAATCCCACCACAGTGTCTGATTTCAAATAGGATTTACGGGGAAAGCACCACAAACGATTATGTTAGGTCACCAACAACTCACTAAAATACACAGCCAATTTTACCAGCCAAAGAGAGAGAGAGAAAAGGCACATATAGAGATAAAATGAATCACTAACCTTTGATAATCTTCATCAGATGACACTCCTAGGACTTCATGTTACACAGTACATGCATGTATTGTTTGATAAAGTTCATATTTATATCAGAAAATCTGAGTTTACATTGTGTTCTGTAGGTGTCACTGAGTAGGCTGATTAGATTCACTAGTTCCAAAAACATCCAGTGATTTTGCATAGCCACATCATTCAACAGAAATACTCATCATAAATGTAGATGATAATACAAGTTATACACATGGAATTATAGATATACAGTGGGGCAAAAAGTATTTAGTCAGCCACCAATTGTGCAAGTTCTCCCACTTAAAAATATGAGAGGCCTGTAATTTTCATCATAGGTACACTTCAACTATGACAGACAAAATGAGGGGAAAAAATCCAGAAAATCACATTGTAGGATTTTTTATGAATTTTGTTAGAGCCGATTTGGACATATTTGTATAAAAGACCGAACATATGGAGCTCCATGTATATTTGTGTAAATATATTGAATGTAAATGATGAAATATTAGGTACGTACCTTTTATGATTTATATTTACCTGATTGAGATATATTCATTTGTTGTTAGTGTAACTTAGTTTTTGGCCCCCCCTCTTGCCTATTCATTGTATTGTGGTAAGTGTGTTAGGATAAAGGCAGGAAGTTGGGCCTTCGGGAGAGGGAGAGTCCTTGCTAGACGCGGGAGCGGTATAGTTTTTTGACCATACAGACATACAGACAGGTCATAATATGCATTTTCCATATAAAGTATTCTATGCTTTAAGTTGATTGAAGAATCATTTATTTGTTAGATATAAGAAGAATAAACATTTTTGTTGCACCACATCCCTGGATGTCATTGAATGTTTGGCCGTTTGAAAACCTTGAGTGTGGACTGTATGCGTACCAAACAACCCCGCTTCAGGCTTGGGCAGTGGCTATGGTAAAGACGAAAGGAAGCCACTACAATCAAATTTGCAAATTATGTTGGAAAATATTTGGTCAATAACAAAAGTTTATCTCAATACTTGTTATATACCCTTTGTTGGCAATGAGAGGTCAAACGTTTTCTGTAAGTCTTCACAAGGTTTCACACACTGTTGCTGGTATTTTGGCCCATTCCTCCATGCAGATCTCCTATAGAGCAGTGATGTTTTGGGGCTGTTGCCAGGCAACGCGGACTTTCAACTCCCTCCAAAGATTTTCTATGGGGTTGAGATCTGGAGACTGGCTAGGCCACTCCAGGACCTTGAAATGCTTCTTACGAAGCCACTCATTCGTTGCCCAGGCGGTGTGTTTGGGATCATTGTCATGCTGAAAGACCCAGCCACGTTTCATCTTCAATGCCCTTGCTGATTGAAGGAGGTTTTCACTCAAAATCTCACGATACATGGCCCCATTAATTCTTTCATTTAATTGTTTTCAGGCTGGTTGTATTGGTGATAGCTTGGTACCAAGCTTAAGCTAGCTAGCTACTTGCGGTTGGACAAATAATGCTTTATTACCAATGCGATATTGTAAACACATCTTTCGTGGCCGTTGTCTGCAGACTTTTTTTGTACAGCTTTGACAGTGCTACTGATAGTAGTGGTGGCGCTTGCACTTGCAAATTCAGAACACACAACTTTCTATAATAGAACTGTGTTATTTAACACATCAAATATTGTTATTTGACGTGTATTTTTTTACATGCAAAAGACCCAAACTGCGTTCTACAGTATGTCGTGAAGCTAATAGCAGTGACGCTATTACAGTGTAAGTCCGGTAGGGCAACATGAAAAATAGCTCACTTGGTAACCTTAGTGTGTACCGGTGCTCGACCAGTCACGAAAGCCAACATCACCCACGACAGAACGGTTGATTGTCAAGGGAAATGAATTTGTTGTCTTGCCGTTTAATGGATTTAGCCTTTTTAGTTGTCTTACTGAAATGTTCATAATCTTTCAAATGACTGCTTGACTTGTTGACTGCTCGCTCCACACAGCAGACATTGTGGGCTAGGTTAGGAATGCTGTGTTTTACGTGGCGTCATTACATCATGTACCTACCTACGTTATATAGGTATACACGTCAGCTTTGACATCGGTTTTGCACATCGACTTTAAACTAGACATTGTGCCGATACCGACGTTGGCATTTTTAGCTAATATCAGCCAATTCCGATATGTTCACCGATTATTGTGCATCACTAGTCATGCTAGCCGGTTTCTCTTGGTTCTGTAACCTGCTCCGATCAGCACAGCTGTTGATATTAGGTGCTTTCCATGACAAGGGGGGTTTTGTAAACTGCTGCTTCTAATTTCTGCGCGGCATCACACATTCTGTGCTTCAGTTGCACTTCTCCGCTTGGATGAGAATTCACCAACGGGCATTCTATCAGCAGACATCTCTCTGACTGATGTGTAGCTACTTTTCTCGGCTTAGCCAGCCTACTTTTCTCTGGTAAAATACCAGATTAACTGTAGACAAAACATTAGGGAACATAGCTGGCTACATTCGTTCTATGGTAAACATTAGACATAGGATGGCCATGTGTCGTTTTTGCGGGAAAAAAACACCTTTTTCATTGTAAGCTCATTTACTTGTGTTGCTGCTAGCCAAATAGCCTTGCACTTCTTTGTCTTCTGATGAATATGTTACGCTCATTTATTTTCTGTGAAGGAAAACTATAGTTGCATGTCCCTAATCACAGCTGACTTTCAATATAAAACGCAGCCCTGTCAATACACAGCTGGATTCACCTGCTCCCGCTTTCTCCTATTGTGCTATTTACAAACACATGACGTGCTCAACCGTTCTGGTGAACTCTACGGTAAGCTTCATAATGTGACTGGTGAAATTAAGAACATGTATGCTTTATCTCCTAACGTATTGCACAAGTTAACTGCAGGTATTCACTTAAGCAGCTTCAAATATGAACATTTATTGAAAAACTTCTAAGAAATCATTTCAACAGTATAGAAAAACCATTGCGTGGTGGAAAAAAGTACTCAATTCTCATACTTAAGTAAAAGTAAAGATGCCTTAATAGAAAATGACAAGTAAAAGTGAGTCACCCAGTAAAATAGTACTTCAGTAAAAGTCTAAAAGTATTTGGTTTTAAATATACTTAAGTATCAAAAATAAATGTACTAATAATTTAAAATGCCTTATATTAAGCAAACCAGGCAGCACAATGTTCTTGTTTTTATTTATTTACAGATAGCCAGGGTCACACTCCAACACTCAGACATAATTTAAAAACAAAGCATTTGTGTTTAGTCAGTCCACCAGATAAGAGGCAGTAGGGATGACCAGGGATGGGGAGGGCAGGTAGCTTAGTGGTTAGAGCATTGGGCCAGTAGCCGATCGAATCTGCGAGCTGACAAGGTAAAAATCTGTCGTTCTGCCCCTGAGCAAGGCAGTTAACCCACTGTTCCCCGGGCGCCGACGACGTGGATGTCGATTATGGCAGTCCCCTGCACCTCTCTGATTCAGAGGGGTTGGGTTAAATGCAGAATACACATTTCAGTTGAAGGCTTTCAGTTGTACAACTGACTAGGTCTCCCCCTTTTTCTTCATAAGTGTAACAAGTACTTTTGGGTGTAGGGAAAATGTATGGAGTAAAAAGTACATAATTTTCTTTAGGTGTGTTCCATGACAGGAATGTAGTGAAGTAAAAGTAAAGTACAGATACCCCAAAAAATGACTTCAGTAGTACTTTAAAGTACATTTACTTAAGAACTTTACACCACTGTATATGGTGTGTATATACTAGGGCCGGGCAATATGACCAAAATATCCTATTTTTAAATTGACGTTATTTTATGTTTTTGAATAATTAAAGTTCTAAATTTGCTTTGAATAGTGTGTGGCCCTAGGGTAGCAACCATTAGGGCTGTCCCGACTAAAAAAATAAAATAAAATCTTAGTTGACCGAGAGCGGTCCTGTTCTTTTGACCAATCAATAGGTTGAAATATTTAAACACATTTTTTCATATAGATATACAGCCTATGTGTTTGAATAAAATCAACTACATATGCACTTTTATTTATTTAACCTTTATTTAACTAAGCAAGTCAATTAAGAACAAATTCTTATTTTCAATGACAGCCTAGGAACAGTGGGTTATCTGCCTTGTCAGCTCGGGGATTTGATCTAGCACCTTTTCAGTTACTGGCCCAACGCTCTAACCACTAGGCTACCTGCCGCCCCACTGACCTTGTCTAATGCTTTAAGCACACTGTTTGATTAGATAATAAAGATGCACAAATTACTCAAAGAGCCTGATGGTCACACTGTTTAAAGAACAAATGACAGCGTGTGACTGGTGCACGTTGTCTCTATCTCCTCCCTACTGCAGTGAAAAGGCACCACAGCAAGTGTTTATTGTGCTGTCCGTGCTGAAGCCTCTACATCATTTCAGCCATTTGGTTACTTACTTGTTTGACTGAAAAGTTCTGTTACTGAAATCCCTCATTTGTTTAGGAAAAACATTCCCCATTCGCTCAACCCCAGCTCTCTTTACGTGAAACATGTAAGCATCGCATGCATGTGAACAATATGGCCTGAGCTATAGCCTATCATAATCACCTCAATAAATTGGTTATAACAAACTCCGAAAACAGTCACACGTGACAGCAAAATGGATGTGGCGCATGTGAAAAAGAAACTCAAAACGGGTGAATATTTACTGGTTGCCCAGGAGGGAAAAAGGAAGTCAGATCTGTGGAAGACATTTGACTTAGTTGTGGAAACTACTGGAAATCCAGATAAATGAGAGTATAGGATCACGCATCCTGAGAGTATTGTGCCCGAACAGTTGCTTTTAGATTAATCTATTTTTATTTAAACAGTGTAAACAACACTAAATAAGTGTATCAGACAGTCTGTTTTAACATATTTTATTTATTTTTAATATTATTTTATATATATCAACCTTTTATTACAGCGGTATAACATCGGTTGCACATATTCGTGAATTGCGGTTGATTTATTGTTTAGGCTAATTATTCAAAGCTCCATTTTTGTTTAATTTTTAAACTACAATCATGGATTGCATTTCAAAACATGAACGTCTCGTATGCTGTGTGATGGAATGAATGATTGATTGATATTGTAGCCTATATATTGAAATATAGGCCCAATAAGTTACGGAATTAAGACTAAACAGGACGCGCTCTTAGGCCGACAGCTCGATGGTGGTTATACAAGGATACTATACTAATCCTACTGATAACAACATTACATTATTATAATGATGATTGTAATAATAACAATAAGAAGAGGGTATAGGAGCGAGAGCTGCGTGCAGATGTTAGATTAGTTATTTTTCTGCCCGTTTGGAACAGTGTAAACAACACTGAATAAATGTTAAGTAATACCAGTCTGTTCTAATGTAAAAAAAAAATGTGTCAAGCCTTTATTACAGCCTAGCAAAGATTAGAAACAGCTCAATCTGTGAAATTGCTTTGTCTGACATTTGCTGCTGCATGAGGCTTGGTGCTCATGGAATCAGTAGGCTATTAAACAAACACTCAAACAGGCAACAGAAGCAGGATCTGTCTTATTTATGTAGATATACAGTGGGGCAAAAAAGTATTTAGTCAGCCACCAATTGCAAGTTCTCCCACTTTAAAAGATGAGAGAGGCCTGTAATTTTCATCATAGGTACACTTCAACTATGACAGACAAAATGAGAGAAAAAAATCCAGAAAAATCACATTGTAGGATTTTTTAATGAATTTATTTGCAAATTATGGTGGAAAATAAGTATTTGGTCAATAAACTTGTGTTATCTCAATACTTTGATATATTTGACATTTGATTTGTGATATACTCTTTGTTGGCAATGACAGAGGTCAAATGTTTTCTGTAAGTCTTCACAAGGTTTTCACACACTCTTGCTGGTATTTTGGCCCATTCCTCCATGCAGATCTCCCCTAGAGCAGTGATGTTTTGGGGCTGTTGCTAGGCAACGGACTTTCAACTCGCTCCAAATATTTTCTATGGGGTTGAGATCTGGAGACTGGCTAGGCCACTCCAGGACCTTGAAATGCTTCTTACGAAGCCAGTCCTTCGTTGCCCGGGCGGTGTGTTTGGGATCATTGTCATGCTGAAAGAACCAGCCACGTTTCATCTTCAATGCCCTTGCTGATGAAAGGAGGTTTTCATTCAATCTCACGATACATGTCCCCATTCATTCTTTCCTTTACACGGATCAGTCGTCCTGGTCCCCTTTCAGAAAAACAGCCCCAAAGCATGATGTTTCCACCCCCATGCTTCACAGTAGGTATGGTGTTCTTTGGATGCAACTCAGCATTCTTTGTCCTCCAAACACGACGAGTTGAGTTTTTAACAAAAAGTTATATTTTGGTTTCATCTGACCATATGACATTCTCCCAATCTTCTTCTGGATCATCCAAATGCTCTTTGGCAAACTTCAGACGGGCCTGGACATGTACTGGCTTAACTTGTTCACGCTACCACGTTCCCCAAGGGCACCGCACGCTCAACTCAAAAGATGGCGCAAAGAATGCAAAAATATTCTTAGAAGTATTTAACCTCCACACATTAACAAGTCCAATAGCTCGAATGAAAGATAAACACCTTGTTCATCTACCCAGCAAGTCAGATTTCTAAAATGTTTTACGGCGAAAACATAGCACATATTTATGTCAAACCACCACCAAAGACACAGCCGATATACAGCCATTTTGTCGAACAAAAGATGCAATCACACGCAGGATTAAAAGAGAAATAATTCACTAACCTTTTGAAAATCTTCATCAGATGACAGTAATAGGACATGTTACACAGTACATTTGTTTTTTTTCAATAATATGCTATTTATATCCATAAATCACCGTTTACATTGACGCCATGTTCAGAAAATGCTAAAAAAATGTCCGGAGAAAACTCCGCCAGATAACGCCAGATAACAGCAATACACATCATAAACTTTGACTAAATATACATGTTCTACATATAGATACACTGCTTCTTAATGCAATCGCTTTGTCACATTTCTTTTTAACGTTACAGAAATCGTTCATTTTTCAATAATCTGAGACGACGCTCAGACATAAGCAATATTTCTCCGCTATGTTGGAGTCAACAGAAACACAAAATTACAACATAAATATTCCCTTACCTTTGATGGTCTTCGATCAGAATGTAGTGGAAGAAGTCATACTTACCCAAAACATTGTTTGGTTTCAATTCGTGTGTCTTTGTATTAGCATATGCTGCAAGTTCCAGCTGAAATACTGCCAAAAATGACTTCTGGTCACGAACAGTTGCGCATCAAAACTTCAAAATTATATATTATATGTCGACTAAACTGGTCAAACTAAGTGCAGAATCAAGCTTTAGGATGTTCTAAAAGTCAAAACAATTATCTAATCTATCGGACATTCTTGCTTGCTCTCAGGCATTCTGGAACAAAAAATAGTTTGGGAGATTGCCTGCCCTGTGAGTTCTGCTATACTTACAGACATAATTCAAACGGTTTTAGAAGCTTTAGAGTGTTTTCTATCCAACAATAATTATTATATGCATATATTAGCAATTTTGGACAGATTTTTTTTCAGTTTACTATGGGCACGCAATTCCTCCAAAGGGGGCAGTATTCTGCCTATCCTTAACTGGTTTTAAGCAGGGAGACATGTCTGGCACTGCAGGATTTGAGTCCCTGGCGGCGTAGTGTGTTACTGATGGTAAGCTTTGTTACTTTGGTCCCAGCTCTCTGCAGGTCATTCACTAGGTCCCCCCGTGTGGTTCTGGGATTTTTGCTCACCATTCTTGTGATCATTTTGACCCCACAGGGTGAGATCTTGCGTGGAGCCCCAGATCGAGGGAGATTATCAGTGGTCTTGTATGTCTTCCATTTCCTAATAATTGCTCCCACAGTTTATTTCCTCAAACCAAGCTGCTTACCTATTGCAGATTCAGTCTTCCCTGCCTGGTGCAGGTCTACAATTTTGTTTCTGGTGTCCTTTGACAGCTCTTTGGTCTTGGCCATAGTGGAGTTTGGAGTGTGACTGTTTGAGGTTGTGGACAGGTGTCTTTTATACTGATAACAAGTTCAAACAGGTGCCATTAATACAGGTAACGAGTGGAGGACAGAGGAGCCTCTTAAATCAAATCAAATCAAATGTATTTGTATAGCCCTTCGTACATCAGCTGATATCTCAAAGTGCTGTACAGAAACCCAGCCTAAAACCCCAAACAGCAAACAATGCAGGTGTAAAAGCACCTTCTTAAAGAAGAAGTTACAGGTCTGTGAGAGCCAGAAATCTTGCTTGTTTGTTGGTGACCAAATATTTTCCAACATAATTTGCAAATAAATTAATAAAAAATCCTACAATGTGATTTTCTGGATTTTTTTTGTCTCATTTTGTCTGTCATAGTTGAAGTGTACCTATGATGAAAATGACAGGCCTCTCTCATATTTTTAAGTGGGAGAACTTGCACAATTGGTGGCTGACTAAATACTTTTTTGCCCCACTGTATAGGGATGATTTATAAAGCCAGGCACATTTTAAGTTGGGTTATTGATTATAGACCTAATTAAGTAGATTTTTTTTTTCTCTCCTCACTTTTCTTAGACAATTAGGCTAATGCAAGGGCTGTTTAATCATCTCTGCTGCTGCTGCCTCACATTGTTCTCAATCTCAATATGCTGGTCAACTTTGCTATTATGCACATAGCAACATAGGGAAAGGTGCAAATTCTACGGTGCTCTGAAGATTGTTTCAGAACCGCGGACAGCGACTTTATCCAATGTGGGAGAGTGCATTTGTTATAAAATAATATTAGATTTATTAGTGATGCACCATCATTTTTTAAAATATAATATAACCATATACAATTTCAGCATCACGTCTTAGTGGTGGACTGTGCCATCCACATGGCCTCTGCAATGGAGTAGTCCACTCAGTCAGGCGCTAATCAGATAGGTGTCTTGTGCACCATTATAAAAACCCTACATCACACATATTCTAAGTGATTTCAATGGATCTTTCTCCATTCTGATAGTTTTTGGTTGAATTGAATAGTATAAAATCATTTTCATTTGAGGTCATTTCCACTGCCACATAGGGCTACACGATATGGGCAAACAGTCTAGGCATTATTTTTCTACCAAAATGTTGCAATTGCGATTGACTTGTGATTTTGAGCAAAACACTTTGGTGAACTGTTGGAATCATGGAAATAGAATGATTATTCTACATCTATAGTTCTTTGAATACAGTGTTTGACATGGCAACAAATTAAAATGCCAGGGATCAGTTATTGTGACAGGGTAGGAAGCAGTGTTTCCTATGAGACCTTGGACTACATGAAATGTTTTCTCTTAGCTACTTCATGTAGCTAAGGTTCATTCTAACGTTCATTCTTCACGTATTCCTCTTTTATTTAGAAGATACTGACCGGAATGAAGGCGAATACTCTGCTGTCAGTCAGCGATCTGAGAGGCATGCCGACTTCTAAAACTGTACTCTGGGAAGGATTTTAGCGCTGTGCAGGAAATGTAGCTCACTACGGTGCAGCCGTAACATTTCTACTTGTCGTAGCTTAAGCTAAGAGGGTTTTGACTGTCTTCCTCTCCAGATGAGGACGTCCCTGCAGATATGGTTGTTTTGACTGTGTCCTCTCTTCCTCTCCAGATGAGGACGTCCCTGCAGATAGGGTTGTTTTGACTGTGTCCTCTCTTCCTCTCCAGATGAGGACGTCCCTGCAGATATGGTTGTTTTGACTGTGTCCTCTCTTCCTCTCCAGATGAGGACGTCCCTGCAGATATGGTTGTTTTGACTGTGTCCTCTCTTCCTCTCCAGATGAGGACGTCCCTGCAGATATGGTTGTTTTGACTGTGTCCTGTCTTCCTCTCCAGATGAGGACGTCCCTGCAGATATGGTTGCAGAAGAATCCGGTCCAGGAGCTCAGAATAGTCCGTACCAACTTCGAAGAAAGTCTCTATTACCCAAGAGAACAGCAACGTGTCCAGCAAAGACTAACATGGAGGTGAGTCATTAGAATGGAATGTGTCCCAAATGTCTGCCTATATAGTGCACTATATAGATAGACATATGTTATGTAAAACAAACATGATGCCTCTGACATGTAGAATAATGACTAATTTTAGCTCTACTCATGACATTTCTATCTGTTTGCCTGCTGAACATGGATCTGCCATAATGAATCAGCTCACTTAACTCGGGCTGTTGAGTGCCACTGGTTATGAAGACATATTGCAGACATTATAACCTAGACTGTTGAGCAATATCAGTGGGTAATGCATGTCATCCTTTCACCCACGGGCTGAATTTGATAATTCATCTTTTGTCTTTGCATAATTGATTAGTATTTCACTAGCGGTATCGATTAATTGAAGAATTTGATTTATTAAAAACAATGCTGAAATATTTATACGATCGTTTTAAGCAGATGACCACTGTTTGTTCTATCAAAACGTGTCAAAGCTATCAATGCTTATAACCATATATACATTTTTTTTATGCGCAGGGTGCTTCCACTTCAGCCACAGAAGACTTTGGCCATCGGGCAAAACGTGCCAGAGTGTCAGGAAAGTCTCAAGATTTACCAGGTAAAATAATACTTTTATCTTTAACTTTTTGTTGAATTTTGATTTATTAGAATCATTGTCCTGTCACTTCTCACCTCTGGTTAATCTTACAAACATCTTTAAAAGACAAAAATGACTTACACAATAGAGTGAAACCAAAGACAAAGGTTTTGGAGGTGTTGGTTAACGTGTTATGAGAATTGGAGGTTAAAAAAGACCCTGCTCTGTGTTGGACATTCTTTCTGTCCCGCTCCTGTTATTACTTTGGACATGTGAAAACCTCCATTAATAAAGTGTCCATCTCATTGTCCCGCTCCTGTTATTACTTTGGACATGTGAAAACCTCCATTAATAAAGTGTCCATCTCATTGTCCCGCTCCTGTTATTACTTTGGACATGTGAAAACCTCCATTAATAAAGTGTCCATCTCATTGTCCCGCTCCTGTTATTACTTTGGACATGTGAAAACCTCCATTAATAAAGTGTCCATCTCATTGTCCCGCTCCTGTTATTACTTTGGACATGTGAAAACCTCCATTAATAAAGTGTCCATCTCATTGTCCCGCTCCTGTTATTACTTTGGACATGTGAAAACCTCCATTAATAAAGTGTCCATCTCATTGTCCCGCTCCTGTTATTACTTTGGACATGTGAAAACCTCCATTAATAAAGTGTCCATCTCATTGCTTTCACCACTAGCAGCGCCTGCGGAGCACTACCTCGAGGAGAAGCTGCCAGACGAGGTGGTTCTGAAGATCTTCTCCTACCTGCTGGAGCAGGACCTGTGTCGCGCAGCATGTGTCTGCAAACGCTTCAGTGAACTGGCCAATGACCCCATCCTCTGGTGAGTGGCTGGTTCAGTTGTCCCTGTGTCTCTGTCTGGTTGCCTGTCTGCTTCAAATTAAATTGCATTTGTCACATGCACAGAATACAACCGGTGTAGACCTTAGCATGAAATGCTTACTTACAAGCCCTTAACCATCTTTGCAGTTCAAGAAATGGTTAAGACAATATTTACTAAATAAACCAAAACATGTAACACAAAATAACAATGAGTCTATATACAGGGGGTACCGGTACCGAGTCAATGTGTGGGGGTACAGGTTAGTTGAGATAATTTGTACATGTAAGTAGGGAGAAAATGACTATGCATAGATGATAAACAGCGAGTAGCAGCAGTGTAAATACGGGCGGGGGGTGGCATTTGATTAATTGTTCACCAGTCTTATGGCTTGGGGGTAAAAGCTGTTAATGATCCTTTTGGGTTTAGACTTGGCACTCCGGTGCCGCTTGCCGTGCGGAAGCAGAGAGAACAATCTATGACTTGGGTGACTGGAGTCTCTGACTATTTTTTGGGCCTTCCTCTGACACCGCCAAGTATATATTGTTCCTGCATGGCAGAACGCTTGGCCCCAGTGATGTACTGGTCCATACGCACTACCCTCTGTAGAGCCTAATGGTCAGATGCTGAACAGTTGCCATGCCAGGCGGTGATGCAACCATTCAGGAATCTCTCAATGGTGCCTCTGTATAACTTTTTGAGGATCTGGGGACCCATGCCAAATCTCTTCAGTGTCCTTAGGGGAAAAATGTGTTGTCGTGCCCTCTTCACGACTGTCTTGGTGAGTTTGGGCTATGGTAGTTTGGTGGTGATGTGGACACCAAGGAACTTGAAACTCTCAACCCACTTCACTTCAGCCCTGTCATGTTAATGTGGGCCTGTTCGGCCCTCCTTTTCCTGTAGTCCACGATCAGCTCCATTGTCTTGCTCACATTGAGGGAGAGATGGTTGTCCTGGCCTGACCTCCTCCCTATAGGCTGTCTCATTGTTGTCGGTGATCAGGCCTACCACTGTTGTGTCGTCAGCAAACCTAATGATGGTGTTGGAGTCATGCTTGGCCACGCAGTCGTGGGTGAACAGGGAGTAGTTAGTTATGAATATGAGGATTCCACAGATGATCCCTTACTGTCAATGGAAAAGCAAGGGGAGTTTGAAGTCACAACAGAAAGCACACTACATGGAATGAGCAAAGAGGTGAACACTTTTCCTTTGCCACTGTATCTCTAGATATAGAAAAATGATAGTAAAGACAACGGATGGTAAAACATGTCATTTTGACCTTTGAACCAGGAAATGTACATACAGCATTCTATCCAGTAGTGGTCATTACTGATTATACAGTGGGCAGAGGAGTATTTAGTCAGCCACCAATTGTGCGAATTCTCCCACTTGAAAACATGAGAGAGGCCTGTGATTTTCATCATAGGTACACTTCAACTATGACAGACAGGATGAGAAATAAAATCCAGAAAATCATATTGTGGGATTTTTAATGAATTTATTTGCAAATTATGGTGGAAAATAAGTATTTGGTCACCTACAAACAAGCAAGATTTCTGGCTCTCACAGACCTGTAACTTCTTATTTAAGAGGCTCCTCTGTCCTCCACTCGTTACCTGTATTAATGGCACCTGTTTGAACTTGTTATCAGTATAAATATGATTTTCCTTCTACCCCCCCCCTTAAAAGATTTAGATGCACTATTGTAAAGTGGCTGTTCCACTGGATGTCATAAGGTGAATGCACCAATTTGTAAGTCGCTCTGGATAAGAGTGTCTGCTAAATGACTTAAATGTAATGATGTAAATGAGTA
Organism: Oncorhynchus gorbuscha; assembly: GCF_021184085.1. Lineage (NCBI taxonomy): Eukaryota > Metazoa > Chordata > Actinopteri > Salmoniformes > Salmonidae > Oncorhynchus > Oncorhynchus gorbuscha. Next base: position 70,356,907 of record NC_060179.1, on the reverse strand, counting down.
CAGGAGGGGACTGAGCACGCATCCCTAGGGGCCCCTGTGTTGTGGGTCAGCATGGCAGATGTGTTGTTGCCTACCCTTACCACCTGAGGGCAGCCCGTCAGGAAGTACAGGATCCAGTTGCAGAGGGGGGTGTTTAGTCCCAGGGTCCTTAGCTTAGTGTTAAGCCTTGAGGGCACTATGGTGCTGAATGCTGAGCTGTAGTCAATGAATAGCATTCTCACATAGGTGTTATTTTTGTCCAGATGGGAAAGGGCAGTGTGGATTGAGATTATGCCATATGTGGATCTGGTGGAGCGGTATGCGATTTGTAGTGGATCTAAGGTTTCCGGGATGATGGTGTTGAAGTGAGCCATGACCAGCCTTGTTTGACTGGTTGTGTGTGTCTGGATGGTGAGACACACTGCCATTCGTTCTGACTGACTGGATGGATGGTGAGACCATAGCAATAGAATGGACATCCCCATTCAAGTCGCTCCCGCACCACTCAGTTAATCAGCAGTTTCAGCAAGCCGATGCACAAAATCTAATCTAGGTCACATAGTGAAGTAACCCTGTCTGATGGTGTCTGTCTGTGTGCCTTGCTTTGCTTCACAGGAAGAGGCTGTACATGGATGTGTTTGAGTACACGCGTCCCATGATGCACCCTGAGGCGGGGAAGTTCTTCCAGATTAACCCAGAGGAGTACGAGCAGCCCAACCCATGGAAAGAGAGCTTTCAGCAGCTGGTAGGACTATGACCTCTATACCCCAACTGTCCTAATTGTTACTCACCTCTGTCCTCTATACTCTCACTGTTACCTCTGATCTCAGGACAGTGATTGTTTACAAACAGTTACCTCTGACCTCTACCTTCACTGTTACTCAACCATATACAGTCCATTCGGAAAGTATTCAGACCCCAGGTCTGTAGCCATGAAGTGCTTTGAAAGGCTGGTCATGGCTCACATCAACACCATTATCCCAAAAACTCTAGACCCACTCCAATTTGGATACCACCCCAACAGATGATGCAATTTCTATTGCATTCCACACTGCCTTTCCCCACCTAGACAAAAGGAACATCTACGTGAGAATGCTATTCATTGAATACAGCTCAACATTCAAAACCATAGTGCCCTCAAAGCTCATCACAAAGCTAAGGACCCTGGAACTAACACCTCCCTCTGCAACTGGATCCTGGACTTCCTGACGGGCCGCCCCCAGGTGGTAAGGGTAGGTAACAACACATCTACCACGCTGATTCTCAACACGGGCCCCTCAGGGGTGTGTGCTCAGTCCCCTCCTGTACTATCTGTTCACCCATGACTGCCTGGCCAAACAGGACTCCAACACCATCATTAAGTTTGCCGACGCCAAAACGGTGGTAGGCCTGATCACCGACAACGATGAGACAGCCTATAGGGAGGAGGTCAAAGACCTGGCAGTGTGGTGCCAGGATAACAACTACAGAAAAAGAGGAGCGAGCACGCCCCCATTGTCATCTACGGGGCTGTATAGTGGAGCAGGTTGAGAGCTTCAAGTTCCTTGGTGTCCACATCACCAACATACTGTCATGTTCGAAACACACCAAGACAGTTGTGAAGAGGGCACGACAAAACCTATTCCCCCGCAGGAGAGTGAAAAGATTTGGCATGGGTCCTCAGATCCTCAAAATGTTCTATAGCTGCACCACCAGCATTCTGACTGGTTGCATCACCGCCTGGTATGGCAACTGCTCTGCCTCCGACCGCAAGGCACTACAGAGGGTAGTGTGTACGGCCCAGTACATCACTGGGGCCAAGGTTCCTGCCATCCAGGACCTCTATACCAGGCTGTGTCAGAGGAAGGCCCCAAAAATTGCCAAAGACTCAAGCCACCCTAGTCATAGACTGCTCTCTGCTACTTCAAGGCAAGCAGTACCGGAGCGCCAAGTCTAGGTCCAAAAGTCTTCTTCTACCCCCAAGCCGTAAGACTGCTGAACACTTAATGCATAGTCACTTTACCTCTACCTACATATTACCTGGACTAACCGGTGCCCCCTCCGCACATTGACTCTGTACCGGTATCCCCTGTATATAGCCTCCACATTGACTCTGTACCGGTACCCCCTGTATATAGCCTCCACATTGACTCTGTACCGGTACCCCCTGTATATAGCCTCCACATTGACTCTGTACCGGTACCCCCTGTATATAGCCTCCACATTGACTCTGTACCGGTACCCCCTGTATATAGCCTCCACATTGACTCTGTACCGGTATCCCCTGTATATAATATATAGCCTCCACATTGACTCTGTACCGGTATCCCCTGTATATAGCCTCCACATTGACTCTGTACCGGTACCCCCTGTATATAGCCTCCACATTGACTCTGTACCGGTACCCCCTGTATATAGCCTCCACATTGACTCTGTACCGGTACCCCCTGTATATAGCCTCCACATTGACTCTGTACCGGTATCCCCTGTATATAGCCTCCACATTGACTCTGTACCGGTATCCCCTGTATATAGCCTCCACATTGACTCTGTACCGGTATCCCCTGTATATAGCCTCCACATTGACTCTGTACCGGTATCCCCTGTATATAGCTTGGTATCCCCTGTATATAGCCTCCACATTGACTTTGTACCGGTATCCCCTGTATATAGCCTCCACATTGACTCTGTACCGGTACACCCTGTATATAGCCTCCACATTGACTCTGTACCGGTATCCCCTGTATATAGCCTCCACATTGACTCTGTACCGCTATCCCCTGTATATAGCCTCCACATTGACTCTGTACCGGTATCCCCTGTATATAGCCTCCACATTGACTCTGTACCAGAACCTACTGTATATCGCCTCGCTACTGTTATTTTATTGTTGCTCCTTAATTATTTTTTTTAATCTATTTATTTTTTACTTCAGTATATTTCAGTAAATACTTCCTTAACGAACAATACAGTTTACACTTTTTTTCTTAAGGGCTTGTAAGTAAACATTTCACTGTATTTGGCGCATGTGACAAATACAAATTGATTCGTTCCAGCCTTATTCTACATTTACATTTACATTTAAGTCATTTAGCAGACGCTCTTATCCAGAGCGACTTACAAATTGGTGCATTCACCAAATGTTTTTTTTTTATCCTCATCAATTTACACAGAATACCCCATAATGACGAAGCAAAAAGTTTATTTTTAAATTTGCAAATGTATTCAAAATAAAAACTGAAATATCACATTTTACTCATTACCTTGTTGAAGCACCTTTGGCAGTGACTTCAGCCTAGTCTTTTTGGGTATGATGCTACAAGCTTGGCACAACTGTATTTGGAGAGTTTCTCCCATTCTTCTTCTCTGGAGATCCTCTCAAGCTCTGTCAGGTTGGATGGGGAGCATTGCTGCACTATTTTCAGGTCTCTCCAGAGATGTTCAAGTCCAGGCTCTGGCTGGGCCAATCAAGGACATTCAGAGACTTGTCCCAAAGCCACACCTGCGTTGTCTTGGCTGTGTGCTTAAGGTCGTTGTCCTGTAGGAAGGGAAACCTTCACCCCAGTCTGAGGTCCGGAGAGCTCTGGAGCAGGTTTTCATCGAGGATCTCTCTGTACTGACAAGTCTCCAAGTCCCTGCCGCTGAAAAACATCCCCACAACATGATGCTGCCACCACCATGCTTCACCGTAGGGATGGTGCCAGGTTTCCTCCAGACATTATACTTGGCATTCAGCCCAAAGAGTTCAATCTTGGTTTTATCAGACCAGAAAATCTCATTTCTCATGGCCTTGGAGTCCTTTAGGTGCCTTTTGGCCAACTCCAAGCGGGCTGTCATGTGCCTTTTACTGAGGAGTGGCTTCCGTCTGGTCATTACCTTAAAAGGCCTGATTGGTGGAGTGCTGCAGAGATGGTTGTCCTTCTGGAAGGTTCTCCCATCTCCACAGAGGAACTCTGAAGCTCTGACAGAGTGGCCATCGGGCTCTTGGTCACCTCCCTGACCAAGGCCCTTCTCCGATTGCTCAGTTTGGCCGGGCGGCCAGCTCTTGGAAGACTCTTGGTGGTTCCTAACTTATTCCATTTCAGAATGATGGGAGGTCACTGTGTTCTTGTGGACCTTCAATGTTGCAGAAATTTGTTGGTACCCTTCCCCAGATCTGTACCTCCACACAATCCTGTCTCAGAGTTCTATAGAAAATTCCTTCAAACGCATGGCTTGGTTTTTGCTCTGACATGCACTGTCAACTGTGGGAGTTTATATAGACAGGTGTGTGCCTTTCCAAATCATGTCCAATCAATTGAATTTACCACATGTGGACTCCAATCAAGTTGTAGAAACATCTCAAGGATGCTCAATGGAAACAGGATGCACCTGAGCTCAATTTCGAGTCTCATAGGAAAGAGTCTGAATACTTATGAAAATAAGGTATTTCAGGGGGGGGGGGGTTGTACATTCGCAAAAAAATCTAAACTTTGTCATTTTGTAGTATTGTGTGTAGATTGAGGGAAATTGTGTATTTAATCCATTTTAAAATAAGGCTGTAACATGTGAAAAGGGTGAAGGGGTCTAAATACTTTCTGAATGCATTGTAGATACTGCTGCTGCTAAAACGTACTGTCAATGGTTTGTACAGACGTATGCATGCAAGAACAGAGTCCCAGTGGAGTCTAATATCACTTGAGGTTGCTGTGATTCTAGAAGGTATCTCACCATAAGTATTACTGTGTAATAATAGCAATGGCTAGATTCATTCTTTTTCTGCTTTCAGTATAAAGGAGCACATGTGAAGACAGGCTTCGCAGAACACTTCTACAGTAATCCTGCCAGATACAAAGGAAGAGAGAACATGCTTGTAAGAGTTGTTTGTTTGTTTCAGAGAGTTTAATGGCCAGTTTCCTTGACACAGATTGAGCCTAGTCCTGTACTAAAATGCACACTGATTGAAGAATGTCCATTTATATTGGCCTAAATTTTAGTTTAGGACTAGGCTTCTTAATCTGGGAAACTGGCCCAAAGAGTTCTGTTTGTTTTAAGGTTGTTATTGAGTGATTTGTCATCATGTGTTCACTGTGACTTGGCTTTAACACACTTCTCTGTTCTGCCTCTTCCTCAGTACTATGACACCATAGAGGATGCACTGGGGGGTGTTCAGGAGGCCCACTTTGACGGCCTCATATTCGTCCACTCAGGGGTCTACACTGACGAGTGGATCTACATAGAGTCACCCATCACAATGATCGGAGCTGGCACGTATTCATTATTGAGTTGCCCTACTGTCTGTCTGTTCGTTGTCTATCTGTACCAGTGGTTCCCAACCTTTTTGGGTTACTGTACCACCAAATCCATTTTGCTCTGCTTGTAGGCCTGTGGTCTCAGGAGTCTTCTCAAGTACCCCCACTGAGTTATACCACTTGACCTGTTAACTAGGTTAATTGATTGTCATTGCTGGACACCTTTTAGCTCGACGTTGTCTTCCTAACCTCGTCCTTTTAATCCTAACGACGTTCATTTTTCAACAGCACCTGGTAAAGTAGCGGACAAAGTGATCATTGAGAACACCAGAGACTCCACGTTTGTCTTCATGGAGGGCTCAGAGGACGCGTACGTTGGCTACATGACCATCAAGGTGAGCTATTATGTAATATGACTCTAGCCTAGCTGCCTGACTGTATGCAGGAACTCTGTACATTAGTGGTCCACGTGTCATTATAAATACAGCTGGTCTGAAACAAAGGGCAGTCTTGACATATCAGTTGTGGTTGTTAGTCATATATCTTATGAACATGACTCATATCTTAGTTATATAATATATGCCATTTAGCAGAAGCTTTTATTGACTTTTAGCCTGACGTTTGTCATGTCTTAGTAATATCTTAGTCATGTAATTAACTTGTCTAACTCCCGTATGTTTGTGATCCTTTAGTTTAATCCTGACGATAAGTCTGCCCAGCACCACAACGCCCACCACTGTCTGGAGATTACAGTCAACTGCAGCCCCAGCATTGACCACTGTATCATACGCAGCACTTGCACAGGTACCTTACAACACAATGTCGCCCCAGACCTACATGCCTTTCATAAAACATAGTATTACCCTCTCAGACCTACTTAGTGCAGTCCAATTATGGGGAATTGATTGATTTGGTTATTTATAGGGCCTTTTCATTTTGGATTGCATTTTTACTCCCAAATACATAATAATTATCATAGCACATAGGCTTCTACTCTTTAAAATAATGCTGGAGCTATGCTAGCTATTTTCAGTGTCTTCAACACATTCAATTGAGACAGTTAGTATCTGTCTGAGAAGTCTAACTTAGTCGATTCACATGGCTCTAGCATGCTGACCTTGCTGGCTCTACACCTGTTTATTTCAGTGGGCTCAGCGGTCTGTGTGAGCGGCCAGGGAGCTTGTCCCACCATTAAACACTGCAACATCAGCGACTGTGAGAACGTGGGGCTTTACATTACCGACCATGCACAGGTAGGTAATGCAAACACACACACACACACACCTCTCTTTCCTTATGACACTTGATAACTCAAATAATTCCATTTCCAAGATTCTGCTGTGAAACTGACACTCTGTGTTTCCAGGGTATCTATGAGGACAACGAGATCTCCAACAACGCTCTGGCTGGGATCTGGGTGAAAAACCATGGCAACCCCATCATCAGGCGGAACCACATCCACCACGGCAGAGACGTGGGCGTCTTCACTTTCGACCACGGCATGGTGAGATGACACTCCATATTGGTCTGGTCTCTATTGGTCTGGCTACCACTGAGATGACACGTCATTGGTCTGGGTACCACTGAGCTGACATGTCATATTGGTCTGGTCTCTATTGGTCTGATCTGGCTACCACTGAGATGACACTCCATATTGGTCTGGTCTCTATTGGTCTGGCTACCACTGAAATGACACGTCATTGGTCTGGGTACCACTGAGATGACACGTCATATTGGTCAGGTCTCTATTGGTCTGTCTGGGTACCACTGAGATGACACTCCATATTGGTCTGGTCTCTATTGGTCTGTCTGGGTACCACTGAGATGACACTCCATATTGGTCTGGTCTCTATTGGTCTGATCTGGCTACCACTGAGATGACACGTCATATTGGTCAGGTCTCTATTGGTCTGTCTGGGTACCACTGAGATGACACTCCATATTGGTCTGGTCTCTATTGGTCTGGTCTGGCTACCACTGAGATGACACGTCATATTGGTCTGTCTGGGTACCACTGAGATGACACTCCATATTGGTCTGGTCTCTATTGGTCTGGTCTGGCTACCACTGAGATGACACGTCATATTGGTCTGTCTGGGTACCACTGAGATGACACTCCATATTGGTCTGGTCTCTATTGGTCTGGTCTGGCTACCACTGAGATGACACTCCATATTGGCCCATTGTGGCCAGTTCATTGTCTACTGTAGTGACTTAAGGTTAAGGCGCCATCTCAATTCATCGTACCATCTCTTGCATCCTCTCACCTATTGCAAGAGAAAATCCAAGGTCTCTCCCCTCTGACCTTCTTCTCCAATGTGTTTTGAGAAGGATAGGATGCGAGGGAACAAGGAAAGAAGAATTGAGGAAGAACCTTTGTACTGTAGAACCTCAGTCTGCAGCCGTTTCTTCTTCAAGAGAAGCGTTGGCTTGTAGTTTAATCCATGTGTAGGTTTTAGAGACGCACCGCTGATTTTAGTTACATAAGCCTTAATCCACAGCTTTTCCCTTTTAAAAACATGTAAATGTGTTCCTACTCACACGGTAGCTTAGTTACATAAGACATCGGATTGAGGTAATTTTCTCAAGAGGAAAGAACAGTTTAGCACCTTGCTCTTCTGAAACGTATTAGAGAAGGTCCAAGGTTCCTCCTCACTGACCATCTTCTCCAATGCTTTTGGAAAAGGAGGCAAGGAGAGAGAATTGAGAGAGAGCCTTGGCATTCTAACTATTGTGACTGACTGTGACTGTCACCCCCTGCAGGGCTACTTTGAGAGCTGCAACATCCACAGGAACCGCATAGCTGGCTTCGAGGTGAAGGCGTACGCCAACCCCACGGTGGTGCGCTGTGAGATCCACCACGGACAGACGGGAGGGATCTACGTGCATGAGAAGGGCCGAGGACAGTTCATCGAGAACAAGATCTATGCAAACAACTTTGCTGGAGTGTGGATCACCTCCAATAGTGATCCTACAATAAGGTCAGTGGGGTTTTAAAGTCAAACACTTTCTATCGCCCTCTCCCCACTTCTCTTTCCCGCTTTTTATATCGCTTGCGCTATTGTCTGTTATACAAACCATATTAATTTATATTGATTCTGATGTGTAAATGGATACTCTGATGAAATTTTCCCACGTTGTGTCAATCACAGGGGCAACGCTATCTTCAACGGTAACCAGGGTGGAGTTTACATATTCGGTGATGGGCGAGGTCTCATCGAGGGGAACGACATCTACGGTAACGCCTTGGCAGGGATCCAGATCAGGACAAACAGCTGCCCCATCGTACGACACAACAAGATCCACGACGGACAGCATGGGGGCATCTATGTGGTAAGTAGGGCTTTCTTATAACTTTTATAAAATGTGTATTTAAAAAAAACGTGTAGGCAAATACTTACGAGACATATAGCTGTGGTTTATTTGCAATCCTTTAACTGCTAGCCCACCTTATTAGTGTCTGAAAATAAATTGCTCTAAAACGCTAGGCAGGTAGCCAAGTGGCTAAGAGCGTTGGGTCAGTAACCGAAGGTTGCTGGTTTTAATCCCCAGCCGACTAGGTGAAAAATCGGCCCATGTGCCCTTGAGCAAGGTACCTAAACCTAATTGCTCCTGTAAGTCGCTCTGGATAAGAGTGTCTGTCTGCTAAATGACGAACATGTAAATTGATACAGAGCCATCTTGTAGTCAGTGGACTCAGGGCAGTTCTCGTTGGATAAGGGTATTAGTAATGTAATGAATCTGTGTGTCTCCCCTGTAGCATGAAAAGGGACAGGGGGTGATAGAGGAGAACGAGGTGTACAGCAACACGCTGGCAGGAGTCTGGGTGACCACAGGAAGCACACCTGTCCTCAGGAGGAACAGGATACACAGTGGGAAACAGGTATGGAGATGGAGAGAGACCCGTCTGTCTGTTCAGATGGCTCTATGGGCTACTCATCTCTTACAGATGAATGAATGAAATTTGACAATAACCTGCAAACTAAACACTTGGCCTTGTGTGGGTCATACAGGTTGGTGTCTACTTCTACGACAACGGCCATGGAGTGTTGGAGGACAATGATATCTACAACCACATGTACTCCGGAGTTCAAATCAGGTCAGTGATGGAGCAGGAACTCAAAATGAATGGCCAACCATACAATGGGACCTAATGGCAACCTGTGTAGATCATGTAGTGCATGTTGTAATACATCACAGTGATATGAGCTTTATTATAGCACTATCAATGTTTTATTATATGCATTGATTGATTGATGGTTAATGTTTCCCACTGTAACAGAACTGGCAGCAATCCCAAAATCAGACGGAACAAGATCTGGGGAGGTCAAAATGGAGGCATTCTGGTTTACAACTCAGGTGAGAAACCAGTATCTATTATTCTGTCTTTATCCATCCTCCTCTCACACTGCTTGATCTTGTCTGGATAGGCGTGAAGCAAGCACACGTGTACCTTTCTACATTTTAAATTCATGTGCAGAACAGTGAAGACACTCTGGACTCACAGGTTCTGAGTGAAGTGGACCAATTAAAATCCTGTGTAATTCAGATGATCCCTCATGAACCTTCTAACCAGGATAAATGAAAGGGAGACCCATTGGCTGATATATTGACTCCGTTTCAGGTTTGGGCTTCATTGAGGACAATGAGATTTTTGACAACGCCATGGCGGGGGTGTGGATAAAGACTGACAGCAACCCCACCCTCCGGAGGAATAAGATCCACGACGGGCGAGACGGAGGCATCTGTATATTCAACGGAGGACGAGGTTTACTGGAGGAGAATGATATATTCAGGAATGCACAGGCAGGGGTCCTCATCAGCACCAACAGCCACCCCGTCCTGAGGAAGAACAGAATATTTGACGGCTTCGCTGCAGGTGCATTATGCAATTCTAGAAAGCAGGGTTCAATCCAGGTCTGTTCATTAGGCACCATATGGTGGAAAGTGGAATGAAATGAGAGGGAGGGACTACGTGGATTTGTCCAATAAGAAATCCAAATGTTCTGTTTTCCATTGTGTGCCCTAATGAACACAGCCTAGCAGTATTTTGCTTTGTATCCTTTTGATTAATAGTAGACAGAGTGAGGCCCAATCCAAAATGTGGAAGTTACACCATGTTGCTTATACCAATCAAATCCTCTTGGATCTCCACAAGTGCATAGTGCTTAGGGGTCAGGCCTGAATCTCCACTTCCTCCACGCTGATCCTGACCTGTCTCTGTCCACCAGGTATTGAGATCACCAATCATGCCACGGCAACCCTGGAGGGCAATCAGATCTTCAATAACCGCTTTGGAGGGTTGTTTCTCGCATCTGGTGTCAACGTTACAATGAAAGGTAAGAGGGGGGAGACAATGTGTCACCATGATGTGATTTGTGGATGTTTTATTCCTGGAATCTAGCATTGTAGGATCTACTTACATCAGTTAGTCTTTGTCAAAATGGAATTATCTTAAATTGCCTCATTACTTTTTCTTCTCTGTACCTGGACTGATCCAACTACACCTGACCTCCTGTCTCCCCAGATAACAAAATAATGAACAATCAAGATGCCATTGAAAAAGCTGTGAGCAGAGGTCAGTGCCTGTACAAGATTTCAAGTTACACCAGCTATCCAATGCACGATTTTTACAGGTAATAATTTCTTACCTTATATCTAACTTCTACCAGTGGGATTTTCCAGAAAGCAGGATTATTAAATTAGCCATTTAAACTTTAATAAACAGCCACTTAACTCTTGACTTTCTGGTTGATTTGAGAACACTATGTTCTAAAGATAACAATATTTCAAGCAATGTTGGACAGTTAGCTGGCTAACTCATTGATCCAGCTTTCTGCCCCAGCTGTCCACTTTAATTGATGTAACCTGGACAACTCGGTTGGCTCATCACCTGTTTCTGTGTTCTGTCCCTCCGTGTGGTCAGGTGTCACACCTGTAACACAACAGACCGCAACGCCATCTGTGTGAACTGCATCAAGAAGTGCCACCAGGGGCACGACGTCGAGTTCATTAGGCATGATAGGTACGTTACTCTTCTCTTGTTAATAAGACCCATACACACGCACTGTATTTTACAGCGATACTTCATTCTAAATGACTTTGTAGATATGCAAATTATATCTGGTGTTGTTGCAGAACCTCTTCCTCTTGCCAAATGAAATGTTGCATTCAAATGTGTTAGTATATCGTCAGTAATTGACTTTAATTTTTAAAAATGTAGTCTACAGATCCAACTGGATGTCTGCTAGTATTTCAGTGGCTAGCTGATCAGTTGGTAGTTTAGTCTTCCATGTCATTTCCAGCATAATTCTTTCTTTTGTCTTCGCTGTAGATTTTTCTGTGACTGTGGAGCCGGGACGTTGTCAAACCCCTGCACGCTAGCCGGAGAGCCCACGCATGACACAGACACACTGTACGACTCAGCCCCTCCTATAGAGTCCAATACGCTGCAACACAACTGAGCTGGACCCCCCCCCCCAGGCCTTTTCCCTATATAGTGCACTACTTTTGACTCAAACCCTATGCTGGCCCTGGTTAAAACTAGTGCACTGTAGGGAATAGGGTGTCATTTGACAGAGACTCCTGTTTGCTCAGCTAACTAGTCCATCTATGGGGAGGATGAAAAATACAAACTTATCACAATGTAAATAAATATGGATGTTGTGATGGACAAGCTGAAAGGAGACATGACATTTCCGCTGTGGATGCACTGACTGCCTGCACCGCTTCTCCCTCTTTATTTTTCTTCCCAACAACATGGTGACGAGGAGGCAATGGCACTTGGTCGGTGATGAATGGGTATTCTTATTCCCTTCATAGGGCACTACTTTTGACCAGGGCCAGTATTAGGGTCCTAGTGAAAAGTACCCTATGAACTGAATAGTGTGCCATGTCAGATATTGACTCAGGTTGGAGAATTCATGGGAAGCATTTCAGCTTTATAGCGGAGTTGTGGATGGACGCTAGACATTAATGCCCCTCCCTTTCTTGGCAAAGTGGGCAAGTGAAGTCAGACTGCAGTTATTGTACAGAGCCATACGAGGAACTAGTTCCTCAGGCAGAGGCAGCGCCTCGCCACACACTGCTTCTGTCTCTGGCAGCAAACCGTTGTGCTGGTATATGTATGGTTACAGAAAAAAAATGACCTAGCACTTCGGGGGTTTTTTAAGAAAAAAATATTTTAAAATGCTTTTCTCATGTAGTTTTGTATTTTCATGCAGAAATGTTACTGTACTTGAATGTCTTAGTTTTTTTTGTTGGTTTTACCCCCCCCATGGACTTGAATGTCGCAGTATCTACATTCTTTCTGTGAAAGAAAACAGCAACATTTTCTCCAGCAATGTTGACTATTTTAAGAGACTTAAGAAAAGCTGCGAAAAATACATTGGTCTTGTTAACTTTTAGAATTGATCTAGAACTGTGGCCATTTTTGTTTTGACTCTGAACACCCAAATACATTTATCTTCAATATGGAGAGAAGGAACCATGAATGCTACATATTTCCTATTATTTGGACCACACTGGAGGTAAACCTCTGTAAATGACAAAAGTATTAAGGGCTGGATTCAATTGGTATCTTACGCGTTAAAATGTAAAGGACATTTGACTGAGCCGACGTGCAGCGTTTACCGATGACATTGCCTTTCAAATTTAAATCGAGCTATAATGCAGATCTTCTACGATACTGACTGAATCTAGCCCTAAGTCTTGTGAACTCACAGCTGTCCTGGCGCTTTTCTAGCCTGGTCCCAGAGCTGTCTTGCAAACGCCTCTGGTTATGTCATATCCCGTTGGCAATGCCACACAAACCGATCTGAGCCCAGGTTAAGGCAAATATTTTCACATTGCCAGAGATCCTTTTCTAAAGTAAAGCTCTTAAATATAACCAGTATATGGTTATTGCTTTCCCATTCATGTGTTTCGGTGACTGGGTTCTCAAACAGCCAGAATTGTATGCATGTACCATAACATCTAGACTTAATATATTGTGGAGTATTCAATAACCATTTTGTAGATGCTAGTGTGAATTAAAAGGGTTTCATTTCCTAGAGAGGAAAGTGGTCTTTTTTTAAATAAACTTTATTCGATCATAACAGTAGTGATTTGTGATGGAAAGGGGAGAAGAGCAAATGACAAAGAACAAAACATGTATGTGAAAGGTTTTAAATGTTGCAAATAGACTGAAGACAGTTTCCTATTCTACCCGATACAACACTCAAATTAGAAATGTAAAGTTCTCTTGAAACAGGCCCAAAAAACTAAACGGCTTCATCTTCACAGGTTGCTGATCATCCGGAGGAGCAAGGCAAACTGTGTGCTGGCTGCTGTGGGGTCTTCAGCATACAAACACAGCTTCCTGTGGAGCAAAAAGGAAAAATAACACTAGTTACTTGAAGACTTGTGTATAGAAAACATTAAGAACACCTGCTCTTTCCCTGATAGACTGACCAGGTGAACCCTATGGTCCTTTATTGATGTCACTTGTTAAATTAATGTAGACTGAACAAAAACAATTACTGAGTTACAGTTCATAAAGAAAGTCAATTTAAATAAATTCCACATTACTGGGAATACAGATACCGTAAACATTTTTAAAGGGGTGTGGCTCAGGCAGCGAGACATCTCCTTTACATAGAGTTGATTGTGGCCTGTAGAATGTTCCACGCTTAAATGGCTATGCAAAGTTGCTGGACAGAAGCAGGAACTGGAACACGCTGCCATACATGCCGATCCAGAGCATCCCAAATATGATCAATGGATGACACTTCCGGATGAGTATGACGGCCATGGAAAAACAGGGACAGTTTCAGCTTCCAGAAATTATGTACAGGTCTCTGTGCAATCAAATTGTCAGGATTCAACCGTGAAGAGCACACTTCTCCAGCATGCCAGCGGCCATCGAAGGTGAGCAATATGCCCACTGAAGTCTGTTGCGAACAACAGTCAAGTCAAGACCCTGGTGAGGATGACGAGCAAAGATTAGCTTCCCCGAGACGGTTTCTGACAGTTTGCAAACACAGATGTCAGGGTGGCAGGTCTCAGACAATCCCGCAGGAGAAGCAGCTGGATGGGGAGATCCTGGGCTTGTATGGTTTCACACTCTGCGGTTGTGAGGCCAGTTGGACATACTGCCACATTCTCTAAAACTACATTAAAACAATCAATTCTCTGGCAACAGCTCTGGTGCACATTCCTGCAGTCAGCATGCCAATAGTACCCCACTTCAAAACTTGAGACATCTGTGGCATTGAATTGCGTAACAAAACTGCACATTTTAGAGTGGCCTTTTAATTGTTCCCAGCACATGATCATGCTGTTTAATCAGCTTCTTGATATGCCACACCTGTGAGGTGGATGGATTATCTTGGCAAAGGAGACATGCTCACTAACAGGTACGTAAACACATTTTGCCCAAAATTCGAGTGAAATAAGCTTTGTGCGTATGGAACATTTCTGGGATCTTTTATTTAAGCTCATGAAACACAGGACCAACACGTTCCATGTTGTGTTTATATTTTTGTTCAGTGTTCATGAAGGGGAGGAGACAGATTAAGACATGGATTGTGTATGTGTGCCATTCAGAGAGTGAATGGCCAAGACAAGAAAGGTCAGTGCCACACGCACCAGTTTGTCAAGAACTGCAACGCTGCTGGGTTTCACACACACACAAGTCTCCTGTGTGTATTAAGAATGGTCCACAACCCAAATGACATCCAGCCAACTTGACAACTATAGGAAGCATCGGGCCAGCATCCTTGTGGAACGCTTTCGACATCTTGTAGAGTTCATGCCTCAACTAATTTAAGCTGTTCTGAGGGCAAAAAGGCAGTGGTCAACTCACTATTATGGTGTTCCTAATGTTTGGTATACTCAGTTTACTTCTACATGTACAATTGAAGTCGGAAGTTTACATACACTTAGGTTGGCATCAAACTCATTTTTCAAACACTCCACAGATTTCTTGTTAACAAACTATAGTTTTGTCAAGTCGGTTAAGAAATCTACTTTGTGCATGACAAGTAATTGTTTACAGATGAATTCACTATCACAACTCCAGTGGTTCAGAAGTTTACATGCACTAAGTTGACTGCCTTTAAACAGCTTGGAAAATTCCAGAAAATTGTCATGGCTTTAGAAGCTTCTGATAGGCTAATTGACATCATTTGAGTCAATTGAAGGTGTACCTGTGGATGTATTTCAAGGCCTACCTTCAAACTCATTGCCTCTTTGCTTGAAATCATGGGAAACTCTAAAGAAAATCAGCCAAGACATCAAAACAAATTGTAAACCTCCACAAGCCTGGTTCATCCTTGGGAGCAATTTCCAAATGCCTGAAGGTACCACATTCATCTGTACAAACAATAGTACGCAAGTATAAACACCATGGGACCACGTAGCAGTCATACCGCTCAGGAAGGAGACGCGTTCTGTCTCCTAGAGAAGAACATACTTTAGTGTGACAAGTACAAATAAAAATCTATATATCCACAGTAAAACGAGTCCTATATCGACAACCTGAAAGGCCTCTCAGCAAGGATGAAGCCACTGCTCCAAAACCGCCATAAAGCAGCCAGACTACGGTTTGAACTGCACATGGGGACAAAGATCTGATTTTTTAGAAATATCCTCCGGTCTGATGAAACAAAAATAGAACCGTTTGGCCATAATGACCATCGTTATGTTTGGAGGAAAAAGAGGGAAGCTTGCAAGCCGAAGAACGCCATCCCAACCGTGAAGCACAGGGGTGGCAGCATCATGTTGTGGGGGTGCTTTGCTGCAGGAGGGACTGGTGCACTTCAAACTAGATGGCATCATGTGGATGGAAAATGATGTGGATATATTGAAGCAACATCTCAAGACATCAGTCAGGAAGTTAAAGCTTGGTCGCAAATGGGTCTTCCAAATGGACAATGACCCCAAGCATACTTCTAAAGTTGTGAAGGTGATGAAAGTAATAAAGCTTAAATAAATCACTAACATTCTGACATTTCACATTCTTAAAATAAAAGTAGTGATCCTAAGACAGGGAATTTTTTACTAGGATTAAATGTCAGGAATTGTGAAAAACTGAGTTGAAATGTATTTGGCTGTGTATGTAAACTTCCGACTTCACTGTAACTACAGGTTAACACATACTTGAAGACTCGTAGGGAAATGGTGCTCCTCTCAAACTCCTTGGCCTTCCTGTGGCCTGATTGTATAACATCCTCAGGCAGGTTGGCGAGGCGAGCAGCGTTGAAACCGTAGCTTTTAGGACAAGCTCCCGCGATAAACTTGTAGAGGAAGGTGATGGTCTCCTGACTAGGGTCCTCATCTCCCTCATTCTCCACCATACAGGCCTGAGGGGAACAGTGATTGGTTAATTGATGGGTTAATTGCTTGAACTTATAGAGGATGGTGATTTTTCCTGGCTAGGGTCCTCATTTCCTTCTTTCTCCACAATACAAACCTGATAGGGGAAGACTGACTGGTTGATTAAAGGCCCAGTGCAGTCAATTATGTTTACTGTTTGCTTAATAGACTATTAGCAAAGAGTTCCAAACTGCTCTGCTAATAACAGGTAGTTTTCAGTTTCTCCTCCCAGACAGTCCTAGGAAAATTGTTGCTTGAGATTAAGTTTAGCTAAAAAGCTATTTTTGCCCATTTTAAATGGAAATCTATTATAGTAGTTAGGTTTTTATCCAATTGGCGACAGATTTTCACGCAAATATTTTTTTAAACGAATCATAAAACTATATTTCAAATGTTCCTTCCAGAGATGTGTTTCCATAAAATTGACTTGTTGCATTTAAAAGGATGTGCGTGATGACTTAGGGCACAAAAATAGATTGCGGTTAAATTCGTAAGTAAAAAAAAAAAAAAATACAAGTCAAATAGGTTTCCATCGCATTTTTAACTGATGGTTTTCCTTTCTTTTGCGTTATATAGCCAGTGTGCCCACTCTGATACTGGCAGGTTGGCTCTAGTCTAGCCAATGAATAACGCTATCTATGTGCAGTTGGCTAGAACACACGTACAGCCTTCATGAATTTGTTATGGACAAACGAGCAATCATTTTTTAATTTGTCAAACAGCCAAGCATCTATCATCATGTGAATAGAATAAGATCTTCCTTATTGGAAAGGAGCATCAAGCTCCTCACCCTGCACTTTCACCAGCCTATGAAGTTCATAACTGATTTCATCTGTAGCCTAAAAAACTGCAAGCTCTCCTGACAAGTCGTAGTAGGAGGAACACAAGATGTCATTACATACTTCGATATGATGGTTATCAATATTTGCGAAGAAAATGATTTCCACCGACAGTTTTAGCATAATTAATTTTACCGACACAAAAAGATCCCACATTGTCTAGCGTATGTGTTGTGTGGACATTTGGAAAGTTTCCATCAGTCCTGCCATTTGTTATCCGAAATGTACTTTATTCACATAAAAAGGTTGGCTGGAAACCTAGTTAGAACAGTACGTAATTGTTACCCAGAATTATTTGATATGGCTATAAAACAGTCTACAATATGTGATTGATTGACAGAGCTGAAAATAACGTGTCCAGCCGTATAAAATCCGAAGGCACAATATTTGTCATTGAATTGTTATGTCCGTGTACTGTGTTGATTATCATTGAGCTTGTGTGTGTGCCGTCTCCTCACCATGTGTCCGAGCCGTACAGCAGGGTTGTTGGTGTAGTCTTCTACTAAGGAGTGGTAATGTGTGGAGAAGAGGGTACGACAGCAGATCCTTTTCGCCAGCTCGTTCACCACAGCACTGGCTATCGCTGTGCCGTCATATGTGGCTGTGCCCCTTCCTGTAACACAACGGATCAGTTTCTCTCTCAATTTATGGGCCGATTTCCCAGACACAGATTAAGTCTGACTTAAAAACATGTTCAAAAGAGAATCTCCATTGATCATGCTTTTAAGTCCCAAACTAGTTCTGGGTCTGAAACTGGCCAAAGAACTATGCCTCAGAAGTGGAGGATGAACCCTAAAGCTACATCTTCTTGTAGTACCCACACCATGTTAAGATTTAAGACAGACAAATAGATAAGAGATGCGTTGTTTACCCAGTTCATCCAGCAGCACCAGGGAGTGCTTGGTCCCATGGTGGAGGATACTTGCAGTCTCACTGAGCTCTACAAAGAAGGTGCTCTCCCCTGGAACACACAGGCCAGGGTTACATTCACTTAGTTCAGGAGGACATCTTAAGGAACTCCTGGGACTCGCGGAAAACACTTATGTATCCCAATTCTCAACCCTTATGCCCCACGTGTGCACTTCACACTTAATAGGAAAGGTTGAATAAATATGGTTAAAACTCCCAGTTGCCCATGCTTACACCAATCAAATACTTTTAAAATGCACGGGGAGCAGTGCACAAGTCCACACTTCAGAAAAATTGGGACACACCCATTCACTTGCTGGGGAGTGGGGTACGAGTCCTTACCAGCCATGATACGGTCCGATGCTCCCAACCGGGTGAAGACTCTGTCCACAGGGGTAAAGGACAGGCTCTCAGCAGGAACATAGCAACCCAACTGGGCCAAGACCACCACCAGACCACACTGCAGGAAGAGTGTCCAAGCACAGGAAATAATACACATCAGGACCAAGGAAATCCAGAATCATATTAGTCCAGACTGTGCCAGGAACACAGAACCACCACAGATGGAAATCTAACAACTTCAAGCCAACAACTACAGGAGAAGCAAAAGTACACACGACCTAGGTGAGGTTCAAGATCAACTGCCATTTCCGTTAAATGTTTATTTGTCGTCTTTAATGTGTGATCTTGCAGCACAACCACTTTCTCTCTGGGAAAAACAAAGTTGAAAGAAAAACCCATACCTGTCTCATAAGAGTCGACTTTCCTCCCATGTTAGGCCCAGTGACCAGCACGCAGGGTGCATGTCCTTTATCCTCCTGGCCCTCCTCCTCGCCGCCAGGGCACCCAATAGCAATGTCATTAGGGATGAAGTCATCACCGAAGAAGGTTTTGGTGACACAGGGGTGGCGGGAGCCCCTTAAGTCCAGGAAGGCTGCTGATTGGCTGATGTCACCAGGAAGTAGTACTTGAGGCCGTGCCATTGGTCCTCCATCACCCCCCTGGCTGTACCGTGTCAGACTCAGTAACACATCTACACAGGTAAAAGCAGACCCTAACTTAGTATATAAACATGCATTTTGTATATATGTAGATGTTGTTTGTGTATAAATGCATGTCTGAAGTTACTTACGTCCTACAAAATTGTTTTAAATACTCACATGACGATAACATAAAATATACACCAAATGTCAAATGCATTTAATATTGTGATTGGGGTTGCATATTTTTGGGAATATTCAGAGATGGAAATTTTCCGTGGGAATTAACGGGAATGTATGGGAATTAACAGAAATATGCAAATTAATACCATTTAAATGTAGATGTTTTTTGTGTTGGATATATTTACCATAAAATATCGAGACAAACAAACCTTTTACCTTATCATAAGTAGACAATTGCAAATGATTAAATCCTTCCAATAGAAAAAAAAAAGACTTTAGTTACGAATTTAACTTTAATTAAATGAGTTGACTGATTTCACTAAACAACAAAAGGGAATATTGAATGATCCATCGCATCTCCCAAAAACATTTTCAATATCTGTAAAATGTCTAGAAACTAAGGCTTTGGTTGTCTTCCTCTCAGACTTCCATGTCTTCTCCCTGGATCTCCTCAATGTCCACCTCTTGAACATCAGACTCATTTTCACTGTCACTTCCCACCCTTGTTGAGGATGGCTCATTGTCAGGTTCAAAAAGCCTCAAATTTGCCCAGATGGCCACCAATTTTTAAACCCTTGTATTGGTTAGCCTGTTGCGTGCTTTGGTGTGTGTTCCCAAACAAGGACCAGTTGCGCTCTGAAGTGGCTGATGTTGGTGGGATTTAGAGGAAGGAGGCAACAGGGGAAAGAGCCTCCGATCCACGATGTCCCTTCCACCAGGTGGCTGATGAGATATGTTGGCACGACTGCCATATTGCATTTCCATCCCAAAGCCCTTGCTTGGAAGTGTACTTCACCAGAGTGCCACGAACATTGCCCTCATCCCGGCCAAGGTGGCGAGACACGGTAGTGATGACACTGTAGGCCTTATTGATCTCTACACCAGACAGAATGCTCTTGCCAGCATATTTGGGGTCCAACATGTATGCTGCTGCGTGTATGGGCTTCAGGCAGAAGTCTTCATGCTTTTTTTTTACGTATTTCAGAGCTGCAGTTTCATCTGCTTGGAGCAACAGTGAAGTGGGCAGAGCAGTACGGATTTCTTCTCTTACGTCTCTTACTTGGGGTCCAACATGTATGCTGCTGCGTGTATGGGCTTCAGGCAGAAGTCTTCATGCTTTTTGATGTATTTCAGAGCTGCAGTTTCATCTGCTTGGAGCAACAGTGAAGTGGGCAGAGCAGTACGGATTTCTTCTCTTACGTCTCTTACTTGGGGTCCAACATGTATGCTGCGGCAAGAATCAGCTGCACAAGAAAGCATTGTGTATGCAGAGGGTTGCAATTCCATTGAATTGGGGGTAGTTTAACCAAAATATGCCACAAGACCTGGAATTGCCTTGTGTATCCCACAAAAAAGGCTAACTGTTATAAGCTAACTTTGATGAATTTAAGCAAAATTCCCAGGCTTAACTTCCCATGGAAAAATTCTGGAAATTTTCCTGTAAAGTTTCCAACCCTAATTGTGATAGCCTCTTATTGGCTTCAAGGCAACCATCAAAGCCCAGTAAATCCCCATCCACATCATCCTCTCCTTTAGACCAACACTGGCAGTGTTCTGTCCTCATTAGGTTCATCAATATTTTATAGGGTTGTTTTTAGCAGCGTAGCTCTCTACACACACTGGAAGTGTCCCAAATGGCACCCTATTCCCTATATAGTGCACTACTTTTGACCCAATAGACCAAGATAGCGGAGCAGTAAGAGCAGTAAGATAGCGGAGCATGTTTGTTTTCGTATTGTCTTTTGTATACATTTCAATCAATTTTTTCCATTTTCAAATTAAACATACCTTCCTGCAACCTGCCTCACCAACATGGTACAGATCGGCTATTTTTTAACCTTATAACTGGAACCACCATCAGAGGTTAGCTAGTTGCTACCGAGTGGCTAACGCCCTTGTCTAGAAGCAAGCACCAGCTAGCCTCTAGCTAGGCCCATTTCCCAGCTAGCAAACAAAGTACACCAACTACAATACCGCTCTTGCCAATTGGACTGGACCCTTTGTCGACACGGAGACCCGCCGATCCATCACAACTGGTCTGCGGACGTAACTTCGGCCGATGTGCTCTCAACCGGCCTCTGCGTTGTGGATGTTGGTGTTGATCAATTTGCTAGCCTCGGCCTGCTAGCTTCCTGAACGCTGCGTCTCCATCTCGCCTTGCATAGTTATCGACTACTGAACAGCTCCGTTTCATCTTTACTGCTCATTGGACCCTATGATCTCTCGGCTACAGAGCTGATGCCTGCTGGACTGTTCATTAACACTTCATTTTGTTTATCTGTCGGTCCCAGCCTCGAACTCAGGCCCTGTGTGTCGCTAACTGACCCTCTCTGCCCATTCATCACCATTTACCCGTTGTTGTTGTCCTAGCGGTTTACCCATTGCCGTCTCAGCTCTCCCAATCAACACCTGTGATTGCTTTATGCCTTTCTCTAAATGTCAATATACCTGGTATACTGTTGTTTAGGGCAGCTCTCAGTTTTATTTTACTGCGGAGCCCCTAGTCCTGCTCAACATGCCTCAGAAAGCCCCCCTTGTCCCACCCACCATACATTCGGAGACTGCACCTAGCTTAACTGGCGCCTTCAGAGATAAAAACAACACCTAGGTTTACCCCCACTGTACTCGCACCCTACCATACCCTTGTCTGTACACTATGCCCTGAATCTTTCCTACCACACCCAGAAATCTGCTCCTTTAATTCTCTGTTCCCAAAGCACTAGACTGACAGGTCTCATAGCCTTTAGCCGTACCCTCATCCTACTCTGTTCCTCTGGTGATGAAGAGGTTAACCCAGGCACTCTCAATTGTTGACTTCTGCAACCAAAAAAAATCTTTGGGTTCATGCATGTTATCAGAAGCCTTTTCCCTAAGTTTGCTTTATTCACTGCTTTAGCACACTCTGCCAACCCAGACGTCCTAGCCGTGTCTGAATCCTGAATCCGTCAAGACAGAACTGCTAAAGGGGACGGTAGAGATAGCCTGCAGAGTTCTGTCAAACTATCCAGGTCTACGCCCAAACAGATCGAGCTTCTTCTTTTAAACATCCATCTCTATAAACAAGTCCTTCACGGTTTCCGCTTGTTATAGACCCCCCTCAGCACCCAGCTGTGCCCTGGACACCATATGTGAATTGATTGAATGGGGGGCAGAGTTCATACTTCTAGGTGACCTAAATTGGGATATGCTTAACACCCCGGCCGTCCTACAATCTAAACTAGATGCCCTCAATCTCACACAAATTATCAAGGAATTTACCAGGTACAACCCCAAATCCGTAAACATGGGGCACCCTCATAGATATCATCCTGACCAACTTGCCCTCTAAATACACCTCTGCTGTTTTCAACCCAGATCTCGGCGATTACTGTCTCATTGCCTGTGTCCATTATGGGTCTGCGGTGAAACAGCCGCCACTCATCACGGTCAAGCACTCCCTAAAACACTTCTGCGAGTGGACCTTTCTAAATCGACCTGGCCCGGGTATCCTGGGAGGATATTGACCTACAGACCGATATATATCCTGCCCTGCCTTTCTAAAGCCTTCGAAAGCAAAGTGACCAAACAGATCACCGACCATTTCAAATCCCACCGTACCTTCTCCGCTATGAAATCTGGTTTCCGAGCTGGTCACAGGTGCACCTCAGCAACGCTCAAGGTCCTAAACGATATCATAACCACCATCGATAAAAGACTACTGTGCAGCAGTCTTCATCAACCTGGCCAAGGCTTTCGACTCTGTCAATCACCGTATTCTTATCGGCAGACTCTATAGCCCTTGTTTCTCAAATGACTGCCTCGCCTGGTTCACTAACTACTTCTCAGACAGAGTTCAGTGTGTCAAATCGGAGGGCCTGTTGTCCGGACCTCTGGCAGTCTCTAAGGGGGTGCCACAGGGTTCAATTCTCGGGCCGACTCTTTTCTCTGTATACATCAATGATGTCGCTCTTGCTGCGTGCGGGTGATTCTTTGATCCACGTCTCCGCAGACGACACCATTTTGTATACATCTGGGCCTTCTTTGGACAATGTTAAAGAAGAAGTTACAGGTCTGTGAGAGCCAGAAATCTTGCTTGTTTGTAGGTGACCAAATACTTATTTTCCACCATAATTTGCAAATAAATTCATAAAAAAATCCCACAATGTGATTTTCTGGATTTCCCCCCCTCATTTTGTTGAAGTGTACCTATGATGAAAATTACAGGCCTCATCTTTTTAAGTGGGAGAACTTACACAATTCGTGGCTGACTAAATACTTTTTTGCCCCACTGTATATCACTGGTCATCCCTAAAGCAAACACCTCCTTTGGCCAACTTTCCTTCCAGTTCTCTGCTGCCAATGACTGGAACGAATTGCATAAATCACTTAAGTTGGAGACACATCTCCCTCACTAACATTAAGCGTCAGCTGTCAGAGCATCTTACCAATCACTGCAGCCTTACACTGCCCATCTGTAAATAACCCATCCAACCAACTACTGACATCCCCATATTTGTTTTTCTGCTCTTATGCACACCAGTATTTCAAGTTGCACATATCACTCCAGTGTCAATTGCTAAATTGTAATTACTTCCCCCACTATTGGCCTATTTATTACCTTACCTCCTTACTTCATTTGCACACACTGTATACAGATCTGTCTGTTGTGTTATTGACTATACGCTTGTTTATCCCATGTGTAACCCCATTTTTGTCACACTGCTTTGCTTTCTTGGCCAGGTCGCAGTTGTAAATGAGAACTTGTCTACCTGGTTAAATAAAGGAGAAGAAAAATAAATAAATATATATTTTAAAAAACAG
The DNA here is from genome assembly GCF_021184085.1 of Oncorhynchus gorbuscha. Lineage (NCBI taxonomy): Eukaryota > Metazoa > Chordata > Actinopteri > Salmoniformes > Salmonidae > Oncorhynchus > Oncorhynchus gorbuscha. The sequence continues at coordinate 70,332,652 of NC_060179.1, read as the reverse complement.
TCATGGTCAAAAGTAGTGCACTATAACAGGTAATAGGATGCCATTTGGGAAACATTCCATGCTTAGCAGAGTAATGACCCAGACAAGGCTGTTAGTGAAACACATTATGTTGCTGCAGTAGAGCGCAATCATTAACAATGCAATCATCTCCTTTCCCCTTCTGTTTTCATTAGAGCAGAACTGAGTATGGCTAATGTGGCGTGGTAAAAGTGTAGGCATGCCAAGTGAGCAGAGGTTGGAACCTAAATCCCTTTCCAATCGTTTCATTCTGAATAGAACCACTATTTATCTTGTTCCGTTCTACTGTTCCAACCAGAGAAATAGAGTTCTGAACTGGTACGAACCCCCCAAACTGTACAGGTTTATATTGTTCCTTTAAGTTCCTTATTTAACCTGTGCAATCAGAGCTAAATGTTTAAAAAAATTAAAAAATAAACTGTTGGATTCTAGCTTGAAATATACTTAATGTTACCATACTAGAACATATGGCCTCGGTAAGGAACTCATCCCGAGGTCAGGTCAGATTAACAGTCCTATACTACACATATTTCCACTCCCAGGTTTTAGCAGGAGGCGGGGCCATGAGTACACCAGTGAAAGGAACCAATTTAAGTTCCTGACTAGCAACAGATGTATTGGCTGTCCAGACGTGCAACAAACTGACTCTGCCTAGGAGGGTATAAATATATGTGCTTGTGTAAACATGTCTTTGCAGCTGTTTCACCCAGTGGGGAATAAACTGGGTTGGAGCTTTTCCTAGTCATCTGTTTGAGTTTTTACTATGTTTAGAACCAAACAGCTCATTGAATTACTTCAATCAGTGCGGCTAGAGCAGCTTGCTATGAAGCAGGTAAGCTAGTTGTTCACATGCATGATGGACTGACACGTGTAGGGAGTGAGATGTGACAAATTTTGAGGGTGTGGAGAGAGAGAGGTTTGGCTTGAAGTGCTGGGCATCTTGTTATGACATGCATTATCTGAATTAGATACACAATTATACCTAGGAGCTTCTATGGAGGAACTTTGAATGTCCTTTGAACTTCACGCTGGACCACTGGTAGCTAACAAGCTTGTGTGTGCAGAGCTGCACCAGAATTAAAAACATTATTTGTAGTTAAGGAATCCATTGTGAAATGTGATAACTATAGTATCCTTAACTAGAATTGAAAAAGTTAATCCATTCTTCTGCAAAAATCTCTGTCCCCATCTTCTGAATCATGCTTGTATAGTCAGTAGGCTAGTCGTCTATGCTTCGCAGGGGGGAGTGGCATGTAGCTTACACACGCAAAGATTTTCAGCGGCAGGCAGACACTGTAATAGGTTTGAATGAGGGCTTTGCTTAGGTGTTTTGAAAAAAATGCCAGCAAAAAATGAAATACAATTATAAACCAGTTCCCATGCTTTTAAGATAACAGTTCTATTCCAGAACAGTAGAAATCACTTTCGTTCCAATGCAGAATTTTTTTTTCCCTTTTCCAGTTTTTGGTTTGGTTCAAACCCCTGCCAAATATGATTATAAAGCCTACTGTTTATAATGGGTGTACAAAATCAGTTTGCAAATGTGTTTAGGCATTGTCAACAAACCAATGTCTGTGGCTCACCAGGTGCATGAACTGTATCTATGGTAACCAGCAGCACCTGACTGCAACTCAATATTAGGTATAATGATAATAATAATAATAATAATATATGCCATTTAGCAGACGCTTTTATCCAAAGCGACTTACAGTCATGTGTGCATACATTCTACGTATGGGTGGTCCCGGGAATCGAACCCACTACCCTGGCGTTACAAGCGCCATGCTCTACCAACTGAGCTATGCACCTCAATACAGTGAGTAAGCTGTAGGTTTATGGAATCGTTGATTCTTTTGAATTCAACTAGACCTACATGATCATGAGAAGATGTTGATCAATGTGCATTTGATTTGACTATTTAAAATACATACAAATGTTACACCAGGCAACAGATAAATACCAACAATTGCCCAGGATACTCAGAAGACTCATTGAGCTAGTTAAATAAACCTAATAAATCAAAGCTTACCTAGCACAGCCATGCACTCCACCCCAGTCTGCCAGTCCCTATAGTTCTTGTCAAAGTTGTAGAAGAGTCTTCTCATGCAGTCCTTCAGAGCTGCGTCTCTCTTCTCCTCAAGACTCTGGAGCTCTGAGAACAGACGCTCTATCTCCCTGGTCCAGTAGCGTTTCCAGCCCTTCTTAGTGGACTTCACCTGATTAAATAAGAGTTCAGAAAAGTTTCTTAAAACTGTCACTCCACAATATTTTACAAGACATACTACAGATTTTAAAAAATCACATTGTGGAACACTCAGTATTTCTATTTTGGCAGACGCTTCTTTTTTTCATCCCAGCGGGAATCAAACACCTGAAAATGGCATTGCTAGCAGCCACTCTGACCTTGTACTCCTCAGGAATGTTCCTCTCCGAGACACTGTCTGGTACTTCCATCTGAAAGCGGTTCCGTCCCATCCCCCAGTAGGTCAGGTTCCTGCAGCCCAGCCTCTTCTTCTGCCTGGCAACATTCAAGTTTGTTAACTGCATTTAACATATGCATTTGTCCAAGAAAAATATAGCAAAAAAGCTCATTTCAGTTCTACATTGGGCATGCTTTTTAGTCCAGGACTAAGTGTAATGTGACCCTGGGAAGGTGTCCTAAATGTGTTTCTCAAGAGATGAAGGTACCTGTCCAGGTAGTCCTGTAGGTCCCTCTCACAGGCCTTGATGCCGCTGAGAGCCTGATCAAACTCTGGGTCAAAGCCAGTCTTAGGGGTGATGACTCCGGTGGCGCGGGCCTTCTGGTGGTCGAAGGCTGTGTCCCAGCGTTTCAGCTCGGCCGACAGGTCAGGGAAGAGGCCCTCCTGACAGTCATCCTTCAGGTTGACCACCTGATGAGATTACATGAAATTGTAATTTATTAAATCGCCAAGAGGAAAACAGTTTGTCATACTAGGTTACAACCACAGTAAAAACAAACACAAATACTCAACATTTAAAACAATCACAAAACAACACCAATAAATACAGGACATTTAAAAAGTACAGAATTAATATAGTAAAAAGCACAATTATAGTGACAGGTAGGGCTGTGGTGTGTACAAACCTGGCGCAGCAGCCTGGACCGGAAGTCGACCGCGACCGGTCCTAGTATGGTCACAATCTCTTGCATGGTCTTGAAGCCCTCCAGAGCCGAGAGGAAGTCCGCAATCTTTTTCTTACTGTAGGTGACCTCTTCATACAGAACAGCCCTGCTGTCCGGGTGGTCCTGACCCTTCGGAGTACCGATGCTGTGGATCTTACTAAGGAGCCTCTCCAGATCAGGGAGCTTTTTGAGCAGGTCTGAGACCTCCGTAGCCTGGGCCTGCACTCCCATCAGGTCCTCCAGGGCATCCAGGCGTTCCCCTATAATCATTATAATACATGGGGTTTATATAGCGCATTTCAATGACCAAGCAAATCAGAAGAAATAAGACAATAGCAGACCAACCAATGAAAACAAGAACAGGGTTCAAAACAACAGGTTTCTGCATTTGTGTATTTTCGTGTTCCCCTCACCTATGGATGTGGGGTTACAGAGCGGGGAACAGAGCCACTGCTTCAGCAACCTTTTACCAAATGGAGTACTACAGGTATCCAGGCGTTCCAACAAGGTCCCCTCTGTACCCCCCGACACATTCTGCAGGATCTCTAGGTTGGCTAGTGTCACCCCATCCAGGACCATACGCTGACGGGTCTGGGAGAAGAAACTGGTCGGCCCGGCTGCCTTCTCCATCTCCACATCCACTGGGATATATTCCTAGAATTTGGGATAAAATCATAACTTTGTGCACCCCTGGAACCTCTTGCCTAGGCGCCAGGCTGTTTCTGCTCTCTTGACAACTCCATATGGAATCGTCCTGCCATGTTTGGTTTGACAGTGACAAAAGAAAGGCACGCCTGAAAGGCTCAAACTAATCAAACTACTTATTTTCCTACAACATTCACTAATTTATGGTTAGCAAATGTTCATAATACAAATGAAGCATTAAATCAATAACTTAATTGGTTTAATTGCTTAATTATTATGGTGGGCTAATCGGTTAACCATTGACATCCCTACCTGGAAGTTGGTCATGGACAGCAGCTCCTGGTCAACCAGACATTTTTTTAAGTAGAACATACAGCCTCCCAGGGCCGACAGAGCCAACTCATACCCCTCCTTAGGGGTCAGACCCAACGAGTCGCTCTCAGACGTCATGGATTTGAGGACAGAGGGGAGAACACTGCTCTCAGACTCCTCATCCTTCCTCACACTCTCTTTAAAGTAGTCTTCTTCAGCTAGGGTCTTCAGGGTCTTCTGTGCATCCCAGAACTGGGAGCCTGTTGAGAGGGAGGAGGGTGTAATGTAGTGAACATTACTGTTATTCCAGTCCATGTTTTCATTATATTGATAACCGATATACAATATTCCAGTCCATGTTTTACTCACGCACTAGTTGAGCGAGAGAGAGCAAGTTAACAACAATGTTGGTAAAGTACAGTTCAGACACCCAACCAATTTTCATAAACAAAGACTGACGTTACAGACTGGAAGTATGGGAGAGGAAGGGGTCACTGTAAAGCTGTAATCAGTATCATTGTAAATAAAGTACTAAAAAAGTGGATGAAGTGAAATATTGATGTATACAGACTGACATGATAAAAAAAGTATTGAAAAAGAACTGTGAACCTGCAGTCAGCCCCTCCTGCATAGCCGAGGACAAAGAAGCCTTGAAGATTTTACGGGTTTCGGCTGAAGGGTTCCCCTTCTCAAAGAGCACCTGTGTAAACAGAAAGAAAATAAGGGAGCATTTTATATACATTTTCCTTTATGTCTAAAAACATTTACGACCAGGATGGGGCAGATCAATGTAGTGCGTCTTGTTGGGTGATTGTGATATGCTGTAAGTGTTGTGAAAACTAGAAAGGGTAATTTCTCTAAATAATAATTGTGTGACTTCTGTCCAAACATGAACATATTTTTATGGTAGTGACCGAAGTTAACAAGTTTAAATTGTTAGTGTTGAACAGTGGAGGATGCTGAGGGGAGGACAGCTCATAATGGCTGAAACAGGGCAAATGGAAAGCATGTGTTTGATGTATTGGATATCATTCCACTTATTCAGCGACAACCATTACCATGAGCCATTCTACCCAATTAAGGTGCCACCAACCTCCTGTGCTGTAGAAGTATTGACTGACCTGTGCAGGGGTGTAGTGAGACAACAGGGTGCGGAGCCGGGAGCAGTGTCGGTCGTCCTGGAATTGGCCCACATAGAAGTACCCTACAGATGTGTCCACGAAGCTGACCCCATAAGTCCTGCAGCGCCCTGAACTTTCCTCCTCTGCCTTGAGATGAGAGGTAATACTTTGATGCAAAACACATTACTGCACAACCTCCATGTCACACAATATGGACAACTCAAGGTTAGAGGAATTTGACCCAAACATAATTATTAGATAAACTAACCCTGTAAAAAGGACAGTGTTGGGGAGTGGTAAAATACATGTAGTTCAACTAGTAATTTAACTATATTTTGCAGTAGCTTGGTGGTAGTTGAACGCAATGGTGTGTTGGTAGCTGGAAAAGTGGGTAATCAAATTTTGCCCAGAATTGCTCCCTGTTTGAAACATTCCAAGAGAAACTCTGAATTAGAAGTCTACCGATTAAAAATTGGCATGGCCAATTAATTAGGGCCGATTTAAAGGTTTCATAAATCGATAATATGCATTTTTGAACGCCGATTATGGCCGATTACATTGCATTCCATGAGGAAACTGCGTTGCAAGCTGAGCACCTGTTGGGCGAGTGCAACAAGGAACCAAGGTAAGTTGCCAGCTAGCATTAAACTTATCTTGTAAAAAAACAAATCATTCTTCGCATAATCACTAGTGAACTACACATGGTAGATGATATTACTAGGCTTACTAGCTTGTCGTGCGTTGCATATAATCATGTTAATTTATCATTGAATCACAGCCTACGTCGCCAAACGGGGGATGATTTAACAAAAGCACATTCGTGAAAAAAAGCACAATTGTTGCACGAATGTACCTAACCATAAACATCAATGCCTTAAAATCAATAAACCTGCATATTTTAGTTAAAATAAATTTGTGTTAGCAGGCAATATTAACTAGGGAAATTGTGTCACTTTTCTTGCGTTCAATTGCAACAAGAGTCAGGGTATATGCAACAGTTTGGGCTGCCTGGCTCATTGCGAGTGAATTTGCCAGAATTCTACATAATTATGACATAACATTGAAGGCAATGTAACAGCAATATTTAGACTTAGGGTTGCCGCACGTTCGATAAAATACGGAACGGTTCCGTATCTCACAGAAAGAATAAATGTTTTGTTTTCGAAATTATAGTTTCCGGATTTGACCATGTTAATGACCAACGGCTCATATTTCTAGTTATTATAATTAAGTCTATGATTTGATAAAGCTATCTGACTGAGCGGTGGTAGGCCGCAGCGGGCTCGTAAGCATTCATTCAAACTTAGCAATGCTTGCTTCACAGCACGGTTTATGACTTCAAGCCTTTTAACTCCTGAGATCAGGCTGGAAATACTATTAGAACATCCAATAGTCAAAAGGTATATGAAATACAAATGGTAGAGAGAGAAATATTTGACGCGTCATAATTCCTATATTAACTACAACCTGAAACTTCTTAACTGGGAATATTGAACCACCAGTTTTCATATGTTCTCATGTTCTGAGCAAGGAACTTAAACGTTATCTTTTCTTACATGGCACATATTGCACTTTTACTTTCATCTCCAACACTTTGTTTTTGCATTATCTAAACCAAATTGAACATGTTTCATTATTTGAGACTAAATTGATTTATAAAAGTGTTCATTCAGTATTGTTGTAATTGTCATTATTACACACACACACTTAAAATTAATAATTATTAAATCGGTATCGTTTTGGGGGGGGGGCCTCCAGTATTCCGTATCGGCGTTGAAAAATCATAATCGGTTGACCTCTAGTAAGGTCTACTGTATCCGGCGCATGTGACAAATAAATGAGTCGATCAGTCTTAAATGGAAGAAGTTTGAAACCACCAAGACTCTTCCTAGAGCTGGCCGCCCGGCCAAACTGAGCAATCAGGGGAGAAGGGCCTTGGTCAGGGAGGTGACCAAGAACCTGATGGTGACTGACAGCTCTCCAGAGTTCCCCTGTGGAGATGGGAAAACCTTTCATAAGGACAACCACCTCTGCAGCACTCCACCAATCAGGCCTTTGTGGTAGAGTGGCCAGACAGAAACCACTCCTCAGTAAAAGGCACATAACAGCCCGCTTGGAGTTTGCCAAAAGTCACCTAAAGACTCTTGGTTTCATCAGATGGTGAAGCATGCTGTTGAGATTTTTTTCAGCAGCAGAGACTAGTTAGGATTGAGGCAAAGATGAATGGAGCAAAGTAGAGAGATCCTTGATGAAAACCTGCTCCAGAGCGCTCAGGACCTCAGACTGGGACAAAGATTCACCTTCCAACAAGACAACGACCCTAAGCACACAGACAAAACAATGCAGGAGTGGTTTCGGGACAAGTCTCTGAATGTCCTTGAGTGGCCCAGTCAGAGCCAGGACTTGAACCCGATCGAACATCTCTGGACAGACCTGAAAATAGCTGTGCAGCAACGCTCCCCATCCAAACTGACAGAGCTTGAGTGCATCTGCATAGAAAAATGGGAGAAACTCCCTAAATACAGGTGTGCCAAGCTTGTAGCGTCATACCCAAGAAGACTCAATGCTGTAATCACTGCCAAAAGTGCTTCAACAAAGTACTGAGTAAAGGATCTGAATACTTATGTAAAGGTGATAGTTATTTTTATTTAATACATATGCAAAAATGTCTACAAACCTGTTTTTGCTCTGTCATTATATAAAATATTTAATTCATTTTAGAATAAGGCTATAAGGTAACAAAATGAATATAGTGTACAACGCATCACAAAACACATCCTACCTTCTCCTTGATGCTGAGGAGGTATTTGCTGTGTGTCTCAGAAGGGGCTCCGTCCAACACGCTGTAGGTCTGCGTTCCCCGTGTGATGATTCGGCATACCTCACGCTGTACCACCCGGTCAAACTTGGTGGGCTTCAGCATGGTCTTACAGCGAGCCTCCATCATGTCTGGAGTCTCCGTCTGCTCCACACGTGCCACCTAACATAAGAAATACTTTATTAATGACTGAGGAGAAATTGGTTTGCCAGCAAAATAGCAGTGATGGGTGGAAATAGTTACATATCGCAATATTATTTTGGATAACATTAAGCCTTTTAAAAAGGATGAGTCTAAGCTTTCTTTTAAAAACAAAATGGCTCCCCACCTTGTATCCCCTCTGCACCAGTCCATCTGAGAAGCGTCCAAAGCCTATCTCGGGGAAGCCAGAGTGGGCCCAGGCCCCCTTCATGAAGGTCAGACCCAGCTCGTTGACACCAATCACAGCATCCATGTGGTACAGCTCATAGAACTTACCCACCTGAGTAATAATACATTTTACTTGCACCTTTCTAGATGAGGACACGAAAAGGTCAGATTCACAGCCACAAATTCTGCCTAGTCCTAGACTAAAAAGCATGTTCAAAGGTGACTCTCCAAGATTTCAGGCCTTTCTGGAGGCAAGGGGGGGTCCGACCCTGTACAAGATGGGGGTGCCTAATAAACTGGCCAGGGAGTCAATGTTAAACAAAGAAGCATTGCACCTCCACCAAAATACAGCATTTTAATGATTTATAGTACCTTGAAGAAGAGTACGGCATCGAACGTCTCTGACTTGAGCTGCCACCAGCGCCGCATGCCTGGGGTCGTTTTGTTCAAGAAGTCTTCTGGGACATACAGAGTCGTGGGATCGTAGTCTTCCTCTGACTGTCTCCGTCTCTTGGCGTCTTTCCTCCGGCCTTCCTGTAGCCAATCAAGCTTCTCATGGTCCCATACCGTAGCCCCACCTTGCCCGCCGGCACCTGAGCCATTCGCCTGGCTGTCGAAGCTCTCCGGGGCCGAAAAGGCTGAGAGTCGAGACTTGGTGTCGGCTGTGAAGGTGCTAGATAAGGGGGCTCTCTTGGCGGTTTCTGGAAGAGTGGGAGTCTTGGGTTTTGGTTTGGCACTGGATGGCTTCTCTACGGGTCGTTTGCGTTTCACCGGTTTAACTGGGCTGTCGGGTTCAGCCTCACATTCACTTTCTACATCTTCCTCCGACATACTGTTCACTACCTCTTCCTCATCTTCCTCACTGCTGCATCCGGCCTGTTCTGGTTTGAATTCGTCACCCGAGCCTTCACTGTCGGAGGCAACCACGATGCGGCGACGCTTGGACTTGCTGCCTTGTTCTGCTGTGGCACGGGAGGAACGGCGACTAGGCTTAGACTTCACTGTCTCATCTTCCTCTTCAGTCAAATCTTCGTCGGTCAATGTTGACTTATCAAGCTGTAGGAGAAAAGGCAAATGAAAATACAGTACTTCAGAGAAAAAAAATATATGGGCTCCCGAGTGGTGAAGTGATTTAAGGCACTACAGACACCCTGGTTAAAATACAGGCTGTATCTAAACCAGCCGTGATTGGAAGTCCCATAGGGTGGCGCACATTTGGCCCAGTGTTCCTTTTTTTTTTCTTTTTTTTTAAAAAATGTTTATATTCAACACATTTGCTTTACACATGCCAGTTTGCACACAAGACAAAGAGTAACATATGTATATATAATGATACAGTATTTGTCATTATTGAGTGGTAAGTTCAATGTTGAAAATAACTTGTTTTACACTACAAAATGGGAAAAGTTTTGATACTGGCTTACATTTTTCGATGCAAATGTGTCGAGATCGTAGGAGAGTAGTTGATCCATACGGATCAACCGCCCATGGTTCGGCACGCGTGTGAACTGCAGATCAATTGCAAAGTTTAACCATCAGCGTGAAATACAGTTTTACTGCCGCTGTTACTTTTTAACGTCATTTCCTACGTCTCGATGCAGAGTTGCAGTGAAAAGATAAAGACAGTGCTGTGTTTTGCTTTGAAGCCTGATTGAATCATTTTTTAAAAGCAGCTGTGTTTACTGTTCACGTGTTGAATCCCGACGTATCAATCCTGGATGCTCGTGTTTCAAAAAGCAAAGAAGAAAAGAGCAGTGACAGCCATGGTTGGCGGAGGAGCTGAAGAACAGGAAAAGCCTCCCGCTTCATTTCAGTCTCATGGATGGGAGCATTTAGGCTTCCCTGTCAAATATGGAGATGGAAGAAGGGTGGTGGACAACACCATTACGGTGTGTGGGCATTGTGCCACAAGAAAGCCGTATGCTCATGGAAATACATTGAGCGTGGCCACACATTTAGAGCGTCATCACCCTGGTGTGTCAGTGGCGGGAGCCAACTCAGCCAAGAGACAACTTCTCCCGGCGGCATTTAAGCAGCCCGTTGCTGTAGAATCAGACCGGGTTAAAGCCATCACCAAATCTATTGTTTTTTTTTTATCTCTGCAGACATGAGGCCATATTCTGTTGTGGAAAACAAAGGGTTTAAAAAATATGGTGAAAGTGCTTGAGCCATTCTACAAAATCCCCTGGCGCACCCACTTCAGTATAAAGATCATGCCAGATCTTTAGGAACCGGAAAATAACAAAATTGGGAGGATCAGGAAGGTTTCCTTTTTCCACCGGAGCACAACAGCCACTCATGTGCTTAACACCAAGCAAGAAATGCTTCAGCTACCAACTCACAAGCTCATACACCATGTCACAACAAGATGGAACTCCACCTATGACATGTTGGAGCTCGATCTTGAGCAGCAGGCAGCTGTGAAAGTGGCAGGAGGAGGTCCTCCAGGTGCTCAAACCCCTCAAAACGGTTACAACCTTATTGAGCACCGAAACTGCACCGTCGGTGTCCATGATCCTGCCTCTGAAAACAAGGAATAAAGCACCATATCATTAGAGATGTCAAGGCTGCCATTAGAGGACCTGAACCCCAGATACCCCCCTAATGTACAGGACTACCTTCATAGATCTACCGCACTGGATCTAAGGTTCAAGTCAAATGTTATTTGTCACATGTGCCAAATACAACAGGTGTAGACCTTACAGTGAAATGCTTACTTACAAGCGCTTAACCAACAATGTAGTTTTACGAAAATATAAGAATAAATATTTAAAGAGCAGCAGTAAAACAGCGGGGCTATATACAGGGGGTACCGGTACAGAGTCAACGTGGAGGCTATATACAGGGGGTACCGGTACAGAGTCAACGAACGGGGGCACCAGTGGAGGTAATTGAGATAATTATGTACATGCAGGTAGGGTTGTTAAAGTGGCTATGTGTAGATAACAGGGAGTAGTAGCAGCGTTGGGGGGTGGGGCAAATAGTCTGGGTAGCCATTTGATTAGCTGTTCAGGAGTCTTATAGCTTGGAGGAAGAGGCTGTTTAGAAGCCTCTTGGACCTAGTACCGCTTGCCCTGCGGTATCAGAGAGAACCGTCTATGACTAGGGTGGCTGAAGTCTGACAATTTTTAGGGCCTTCCTCTGACACCGCCTGGTATAGAGGTCCTGGATGGCAGGGAGCTTGGCCCCGGTGATGTACTGGGCAGTAAGCACTATCCTCTGTAGTGCCTTGCGGTCAGTAAGCACTATCCTCTGTAGTGCCTTGCGGTCAGAGGCAGTTGCCATACCAGGCAGTGATGCAACCCGTCAGGATGCTCTCGATGGTGCAACTGTAAACCTTTTGAGGATCTGAGGACCCATGCCAAATCTTTTCTGTCTCCTCAGGGGGAATAGGTTTTGTCGTGCCCTCTTCATGACTGTTTTGGTGTGCTTGGACCATGTTAGTTTGTTGTTAACCTGTTCCGCTAGCGGAACCCCTCACCAACAGCCAATGAAATTGCAGGGCGCCAAATTCAAAATCAACAGAAATCTCATAATTAAATTCTCTCAAACATACAAGTATTAGACACCATTTTAACCTGTTAGGATAGGGGGCAGCATTTTCACTTTTGGATAAATAGCGTGGCCAAACTGAACTGCCTCCTACTCTGTCCCAGATCCTAATATATGCATATTATTATTAGTATTGGATAGAAAACTCTGAAGTTTCTAAAACTGTTTGAATCATGTCTGTGAATTGTTGGGAATAATCAGAATTGGTTGGTAACATAGGTAAGATGTTTTATATTCATCATATGTTTGTAAGTTACTTCTCATCAGAATGTTATTTTTGTATAATACTGTGGCGGGGTTGCAGTTATCTGTTCTATGTCAAGACTAAGTTGCATGGGCCGCAGAGAGGGGAGAGGTCAAGGTGTCATCATGTGTAAACATATCTTTTGCTCCACTGTGTCTGTGTGCTAGTCACCCCCTACTTTTCCCATCTGGGAGAGGAGGATGGAAGTGTCTGGAATCATTCTATGCTCTCTGTGAGTTTGTCCAGGATTGGTTGTATTTAGAATTGGTTGTATCTAAATGACAATTTGATATATGCCTGTTGATATGGAGGATTGGTTTATGGTTCTAGGGTTTGAGTAAGGAGACAAAGCTGAACGATTTATTATGTCTATGCTGTCTGACTGTGTGTTCTTTGCTATTAAAGGATCTCAGTTGCAATGTGTAAGGGGGCTCTCAGAGAATTCATAGATAGACACTGAATTGATTTCTCTGAGAGTCACAGGGTTGTGATAAAGCTCATATAATTAAAGATGGACTTTGATAACTAACTCTGACTTGTGGTTTGCGCTCATGATTTGGTAAATAGAGGAAATTTCCATGACAGGGTATAACAGGTCTTATTTAGGAGGCTAAACCCCGAGGACAAACCATTGACTTTTTTAAACGTTTTTTTCCGACTTTCCTGCAGTTCCTACCACTTCAACTGGATGTCACCAGTTTGTAGAAATTGGTTAAGGTTTTTCCTTTGTGTAATGAAGAAGTACCATTGGTCAGAACGAAAGTCACTTCATTCTGTATCAAACGTGCCAAATAAATTGACATTTTGGATATATAATCGATGGAATTAATCGAACAAAAAGACAATTTTGATGTTTATGAGACATAGGAGAAGCATGTCAAACAAAAGAGGCTTGTCAAAGGTAAGGCATGATTTATATTTTATTTCTGCATTTTGTGTCACACCTGCAGAGTTGAAATATGCTACTCTCATTGTTTACTGTTGTGCTATCATCAGATAATAGCATCTTATGCTTTCGCGAAAAGCCTTTTTGAAATCTGACATGTTGGCTGGATTCACAATGAGTTTAGCTTTAATTTGCTATCTTGCATGTGTAATTTAATGAAAGTTTGATAGAATGTATTTGAATTTGGCGCTCTGCATTTTCCCTGGCTATTGGCCATGTGGGACGCAAGCCTAACAATGATATGTTCTGTCAGCAACTAGTCACAGAAAGCATACAGCGATTTTCCAACCAAAGAGAGGAATCACAAAAAACAGAAAGAGATAAAAATGAATCACTAGCCTTTGATATTCATCAGATGACACTCCCGGAACATGTTACACAATACATATTGGTTTTGTTCGATCAAGTTCATATTTATATCCAAAAACACTCAGTTTACATTTGGCTTTGCCTCCAAAACATCCTGTGAATTTGCACAGAGCCACAATTACAGAAATAATAATAAACATTGATAAAAGATACAAGTGTTATTCACAGATTTAAAGATATACTTCTCAATGCAACCGCTGTCAGATTTCAAATAAACTTCACAGAAAAAGCAAACCATGCAATAATCTGAGTACAGCAATCAGAGACCAAAACAACCCAAAAAGATATCCGCAAAGTCAGAAATAGCATTATAAATATTCACTTAATCAATGCCAGACCAGTGACTCAAAGATTCCTTATGAGCCCCTCCTTTATAGTAGAAGCCTCAAACAAGTTTCTAAAGACTGTTGACATCTAGTGGAAGCCGTAGGAAGAGCAAAATGACACTATAGACACGGTGTATTCCATAGACACTGTATTCGATAGGCCAAGAGTTTTTTTATTTTTTTTAAATAAATACTACAAACCTCATATTTCCTACTTCCTGGTTGGATTTTTCTTAGGTTTTCACCTGCCATATGAGTTCTGTTGTACTCAGACATCATTCAAACCGTTTTCTATCCAAATCTACTAATAATATGCATATATTAGCAACTGGGACTGAGTAGCAGGCAGTTTACTCTGGGCACGCTTTTCATCCAAATGTGAAAATGCTGCCCCCTAGCCATAAGAAGTGAATGTGAACGCCAAGGAACTTGAAGCTCTCAACCCGTCTCACCTAGACCATGCCCTACACCGGAGGACATACAGTGACCTTGTCACTGAGATTGTAGCTACTGAAGAGGTAAAAATAAAAAAAATCTTAGTCTACGCTATTGCTATTAGAATCATCAATTTTTGAGTTGTAATAATAGTTTTTTATTAAATGTTATTGCCACAATTATAGTTCTATGAAATTTTAAAACAAATAGTTTAATAGATAGTCCTTTTTTCTGCAGGGTCAAGCCAGAGCCAAAATAATTTGTCCGTGGAGCTTTTCGGGGAGACTTTTGCGAGCAAGGACACAGGCAAGACATTTGCCAACACCATCAAAGAGGTGGTGGCACCCTACAAGGCAGAAAGCACCATTCCAGTGGATGACATGGTGGAAAAGCAATAAGTATAAATATCCTCACATTGCCATGACGGCAAGTCGCGACCTGGCTGTGCCTGGCACTTCAGGTCAAAGCAAGAGGGTGTTTTCCACAGCAAGGGACATTAACTGCAAAGAGGTCAACCCTCTCCCCACACAATGTAGACATCCTCATCTTTCTGAAAAATAAGTTATAAGCTCAGGTTTGCGTTGCTTTTTTAAAACTTTTATTTTTATGTTGACACAGGCTATTTTTTCATTCACTATTGTTCAAAGGAACACTGTATCATGCCGCATATTGCACTTTAATTTAACAAAAGAGTATTGAATATTTTATTTTAAGACTTTATTTAAACATTGCAAAGTTCCTTTGAGTGTTCTTTAAGTAATAAATGGAAAGCAAAGTTATTAGTCTCCCTTTTTTTTGCAGTGCTGAAAAATGATCCGATCCATGACCCAAAACCATGAGTTTTGTGATCCGTTGCACCACTACTACCGTAATTGCTGGACTATTAAGCGCACCTGAATATAAACCGCACCCACTGAATTATTTAAAAAATATATATTTTGTACATAAACACGCTGCACATGTCTATAAGCCGCAGGTGCCTACCGGTACATTGAAAGAAATGAACTTGGTCACCATCTTCCTCCTCCTGTGCACTGACACCACTGAAGTCATCTCCTTCGGTGTCGGAGATGAATAGCCTCAGAATTGCTTCATCCGATGTTGGATCGTTTTCATTGTCACTTTCATCCGGAGGCAAATACCCCGCTAAGCTTATGCTGCCCCTTCAACACGCAGCAGTCCAGCCTTTCGAAACCCGTTGATGATAGTGGAATTTTTTGACAATGCTCCACGCTGTCAGGACCCACTGGAAGACTTGACCATAAGTTGCTCTTCGCATGCAGCCCGTTTTAGTGAAGGATTTCTCCCCACTTGTCATCCAAGACTCCCACTGAACAAGGAGCGCCACCTTAAATGCACGATTTACACTGATGTCGAGTGGCTGCAAATACTTTGGGCCATCTGCTTTTCTTCCCTCTGAAAGCCTTTGTTGTCTTTTTGCACTGAGTCAGTTCCTCACGCTGCTGTTTCCAACGTCTTCTCATCGACTCATTAAGGCCAAGCTCACGTGCAGCAGCTCTTTCCTTCAACAGCCAGATCGATCGCCTTCAACTTGAAAGCTGCATCATATGCATTTCTCCGTGTCTTTGCCATGATGAGGGTGACAAAATTACTACCGTAATCAGAATGATAGGAAGTTTGAGCGCGCTCGATTTTACGTCACATTATGTGACGGTGCTCAGTTTTTTGGCGGCATGAATTATTGTGAAAGTGGGAAAAATCCATAAATTAGCCGCGTCATTGTATAAACCATGAGGTTCAAAGCGTGGGAATAAAGTAGCGGCTTATAGTCCAGCAATTACGGTAGATAGACAAATAGATTGTAGATTAATAAAGTATCAATCAAATGGAAATGCAATGTTCGCAGCAGTACATACAAACGGAAAGATTCTCTCACCTCCATATCCTCCTCCTCGTCTTCCTCAGCATCAGATGGGTCCATACAGACAGGCATCTTCAGTCTAGTCTCTGGGCTGTCTGGCATAGCAGCATCAGCCAGCTCCATGGCCTTGCGGATCACAGGCTTACCACTGAAGAACACCCCTCCTGTCTTAGCATCACTGCTGTCCGAGCCTGGGATGGAGTACAAGTGAGAAGCGACATTATTTTTAGTACACTCCGAAGTGTATATGGCTCGAAAACAATGTTCTGTCTAAGCTGCGCTCACAGTAGCTCCGAGACTGCCGTGCAGCTCCCCTGGACTGTCCGCAGAAATATTAGCCCACAGAGAGAAGCACGAGATTGAACTTCACTCAACTTACTAAAACAGTGGTCACCAAGGCATTAATAGTGAATCACCAACAATTGTGTAAAAAAAACAAAGATAAAGCAGTGATGCATTTCCCCCCCACATTCATTTCTTTTTAAAGCAATAAAAAGTCTTATGTACTCAGTTTTAGGACAATTTTAAGCAGAATAGATATTACAAAAACAATGAGCACTTTAGATGTTTCAATTTTGTTTATTTTCCTGAGAAAACAGCTCTGTCATAATCTACTTACACATTCACCTCTCCATCAGGCTTTGGGCTTGCCATCAACACGAGATGGATCTCATATTCCTGCTCACGCTAGCTCTCTCAAAAAGAGTTGATTCAAAGCTGATCAATCGCTTCCAATTTAAGGATCAATATTTCTTTCTCACAAGTTGTCTTCAAAATACTTGATTGTGATTTTTTTCTGAAACGGTCGTAAGGGAGATAAACAGAAAACGTACAAATAGAGTATTGATGGGTAATATATACTTTTGAAACAATATTACCATTTCTAAAAAAATACAGAAAGATTGTGCTTTAGTGATCCGGATGAAGTTTTACAGAGTTTAAAATGGCAAAGCTGACAAATTGCACTCGGTGCTTTGATCAGCGCTCTCCATAGACAGACTGGGGAGAGCAGAGTGCTGACCACCCTACTAAAGCAAAGGTTAGTGGAGTAAAAGTTTGAGTAAAACGACACTCACTTTGATTCTTTCAGCGCTGCCACAGTTTTCCCTGCTACCACTTCAATGCAACATACCAAAACAAACTATGCAAGAGATTTTGTTATAGGCAGAACACGGAGCAATATTCTATTGCATTGACACGCACTACTCAGCCCGCACGCTACAGACTGGTGTGGCATAAACAATCAGAGCTGCAGTAGGTATATACGCAAATAGACCATTGTCACATACGGATCTGTGCCACTTACTTTTAACTGGACTGTGTTTACAGCATAAACAGTTGAGTAGATGTGCTCGTTTGAGATCAAAGCAAAAGCTTCATGTAGCCACATGTGCACATTTTGGTCATACACTTTGCTAGTTAGTGAGTTATCAGCCAAGTTACAGATCATTTGTAGTCAGCAATAGGGGAGTGATTGCCTCCTACAAGAGCACAAAACATTAACATTTCTAGACATCTTTGAAATGCAAGTCCGGTAAAGAGCTTTTTTTTGTCTTAAAGGGGCAGTGTTGTATTTTGAGACAGGCTTGAATAAGATTGGTAGCCAATAGGCAGAGGGTAGCATAATTCGTCTGATTTTATGTAATAATGGTATGGGAATAATAATGCATTTTATTTTGTAAAGTGGTTTCTTGCATCAAACATGACAACATTTTCAGTCACTGTGTCTGAAGGACAAGTGAATAAACAGGTTAAAAAATATATATATTTACCTTTATTTAACTAGGCAAGTCAGTTAAGAACAAATTCTTATTTACAATGACGGCCTAGGAACAGTGGGTTAACTGCCTTGTTCAGGGGCAGAACGACAGATTTGTACCGGCATTTTCTTTTTCACAAGTCGCATGGAATGCAGCCCTACATCGACCACTACACATTGGCTGCTACTGTCGGCTGAATGAATTATGGAATGCATTTTCTCCATTGTTTTTGATGGTAGGCCACTCTGGTAGGCCTACATTATGATCAAATAGCCACAGTAGCCTCCATGGCTACTTAACACTAACCTAAAGCAGGTACAGCCTCAGTGTTCACATTAAACGCACACTGGAAGTTGCACAGAATTTTCACAACATTCAAGTTTGCGCTCAGCAGACCTGAAATTTGCTCAGTGCCGAAAACATTGCTTTAGAATCAATAAAACCCTTTTTTGGAGAAGCTATTGCTGTAGTAATATAGCTTACCTCTTAACTGGCATCTTACATCACTAACTGTAGCATAGCTAGAATTAGCCTGATATCAGATTGTCTTATGCCGTCTTGTAAACTCCTATGGTCATTATCTTCCATGACAACAAACATAAGAGTTAGAAAGACAGAACATACAGATCTGGGACCAGGCTAACCAAGAATAGATAGACAATAGATGTCCACCTGCACAGGCTAGGTGAGTGACGCAGCACACTGTAGATAGTAAAGGAAGGGAGTTTTGGACAGGTAAATCATAGCTTTCTCACCTTGATACTCGCGGATATATTTGGTGCTGACCCAGCCCCTGGTCGGTGGCTCATCGAAGAAGTGGACATGCAGGCGCTGGCTTTTACCCCTTCCCCTCATCTGCTGCCCGCCAACAGGCTGGGGAACTACCATACACGGCCACCAGGGGTGCCCCTCTAGCTTGGCCCACACCAAGGCTCCGGCACTGAATGGACATGGTGCTGGACTGGAAGAAAATGGAGAATTAAAATATCCGACAACAGGTCATCTAGTAACAATCTCTCCTGTCTACCCAAGTGTCTACTTGTTGAACTTCCCTTTATGGATTTGAAAGGAAATCACTGGTATAGTAACTCCCTTGTCTACTCTAGCCAATGCTTACTCCAATCCAATTATTTTTTACATGTGGGGAGCAGTGAACGAGTGCACACTTTAAGAGGAAAGGGAGATTGAGGGAAATATGGATCCATCCCATTCATTTGTTTTACATTAACCTAAGGTAGCAGGCGTAAAAGAAAACACCCGAGCGGAGTTTTCATATCCAGTTTTCAGCTGAAAATTGATCTAGATTGAATAGGGTTGAATTAGCTGTATCACAGAGTTTCTAAACCCAGAGGCGCAAGATCATGAGACGTACGGGAATGCTTGTGAAACAGACCAGGCCGGGTTGTGGGGTTTGATTAGTAAAAAAATAAAATCTCCCTTGTTAATTCTCAAAATCTAAAAAAGGCACAACCTAGATTCGAGCAAATGTCTTAAGTAGTTAAACATATTACTCCAACCTTGTTAAAGTGAAACTGACACGTTTACATTTTTGCCAAAAACAACTTCATGTCAAAGGAGCGCCTTTGATTTGATGGCCTGCACAGGTGCAGTTCACCACGGGTTGACCGTCAGACATGACGGACGTGTTTCTGCGCATAGTGTCTAATGGTCACCTACAAGTGTGATCAGTGATTTATATTGAAGCAGCTTCTGCCCATCTTTGGCTGTATCCCTTAAAAGCGGATGCATCCGGTTGTTGTCAACTCAGCTCACGCCTCCTTCACACGACAGCATATTTGCGCAAAATGGTACGCAGCATCATCTGGATGTGTGTGCAACAAAAGTTCAACAGTCACCCTCCTCTACCATTTCTGTCAAGCCATCTATGCAAATAGTTTTACAAATACATTCGATGAATTAAACGCAACGCTGCAGGGCAAACGCAGCGTTCCATTGGAAATGAATCTACTTCCACAGATAGAACAATGAGTCAGATATTTCACCAGATGTATAAATGTGAGGCATCTGCTTGGCGTTGCCACTCACTACCAAATATGGTAGTGAGAGGAAGCCCAGTGGCTGGCAGTGGGAGAAGATGGATTTTGACACTATCTCAACACAGTTCTGTTCCCAAAACTAAAATATGTTATTTACATAGTGGACTACATTTTGTAGGCTTTACCCTTTTCCAAAGTTGCAAAAAAAATAAATCGCGTGGTTTAGTAGGAGTGCAAAGGCGAATTCAGTTATTGCACACGGCACTTGATAGAGTAGGCCTTCCCTAACGGAAATACGCAGATGCACGCTAGAACGTGTTAATAGGATCTCGCTAACTCATGCTTGGCTCTGTCCATCTCCTTGCTTGTTCTGCCCACTATAACTAATTTGTTCCCATTGGAAACGGCAGGCTGTTGTCTATCTTGGTTCAGTTATAAAAACAATAATTGGTACTTCTGGTGTTCCAAAATGCAATGACACTGATCGAGGCTTAATAAACATAGTTTCACATAGACCTGAAGATATGGTATGATGCCTTGCCCCTTTGAATATAATTGGTCCCCCTGGGTCTACGACCACCCGCATCATGCCAGTCACGAAAGTGTAGAATTACATGACACGTTCTCCCGCCAAATGAGGACGCATGCATGTTACTGTGCACTTTGACATGCTTGATCAAAATGTATCATTACTCCAACACTGTCAGATAACAGATACACAAGGAAGTGTGTTGAAGGGTTGAGACACAAATAACATTTAACGTTACTAGTTAAGTAATCCACTGACTGGTTAGCAACTTTTATCCAGCTACTAATCTGTCTAAATCGTATTGCATTACATAACGTCTGTCATGTGTAGACGAGAGTTAGCCATTTCACAAATCAATGAGCATTTCTGCAGGAGTTATAATTAGTTACCGTGGCTAGCTACCGCTAAAACCACTAGCCACAACAAAGCAACTCGTTATTTGTGCTAGCTAACTAATTTGAGCCACCGGTCTTACCTCTCCTTTATTGTTAGTGTCTTATTCCCAAAGAGTTTGCCGAATCCGCCTTTGCTCGCTTTCGCGTTAAGGGGTTTTGCAGGAGTCTTTTTGGTGGTGGGAGTTTGAGATGCATGCTTAGCTTCTTCTTTTGGAGAGCTGTTCTTTTGTCGAACTGAGGATGGCAAGTCGGCTTCTGCAGGCGAGGGACTCGGTTTCGCCTTCAGAACCGGTGGCGGAGACTTATTGAAAAAATTGAAAATGCTGCTTTGCTTCGCCATAAAGCCTGTTTATGGAAAAAATATAATAAAGTGATTTAGTTCATCAAATGTTTAGAGTGCTAACTCTGTCTGGTCTGCAGGCATCAGTGCTCGTGCACTGTTCGCGGGAAATTCTCAGAAGGTAAAAGGTCATGTGGGAGTGGCTCCAAGGGAATTCAAGCCAATGGCAAACCATCTTTATTCTTGGTATTTATAAATCAAATAAATATTTTTGGGTTCATACTGGTTCATGTCAAACAATTAAAACATGTATTTTCTCTTCCTGAGTAAGAATAAGTTAATACATATTTGTATCTATTTAGGAGTTACATTTCATCATGATACAGACCGATAGCCACATCACCAGCAGAGTGCAGTCGTGGTATTTGTATAAATGATTCCAGATTATGGGAGACGTGTGTAAACCTAACGTGTAATCATTCATCATAGATAACTTTGGAATTCACCCTGTGAATTGTTCGTCCCATTTCACATACTGTGAGTTTCCCTTATATTTTGATTTACCATTCTAATATTTTCATCACTACACTTTCACTCTACTCTTCCCCAGTATGAGGACTGGGACCCTCATTTTTCTACCTGGTTGTTGGAAACAAACTGGTGTAAACTAACCACACCCCAAAAAATATCTGGTGATATGTTTTTATTGAGAGTACCCTCCCATCAAACTAAACAGCACAGATTTGTTAAACATCTCATATCTTACCAGGCACAACTGTGGTTTTAGAAGTGGTGAGGAGAGACATATATATGTATATATATATGAGAATATGCATTTTTTATATATGAGAATGTGAATTTTTAAGTCAGAAAAATATATACAAAATGTACACATCCAACTTAACAGGTGCAGAACAGAAGCAGGTTTTTAAAAAAGGAACGTCCACAACTCTGGTATGTTCCCATGGTGATTTAATCATCAGGTCAAACCACTGGAGTCACATGACATGGACTTGAGTCTGACTCGAGTCACAAATTTGATTTGGACTTGCAAGCATGAAACTGAATATGTATTTGAATAGGTTACATAGGTGGCCTACCATTTATATGTTATATGTATACCTTAGCTTATTTGATCAGGTCACTAACATAGGCCTACGGAAATGCACCAAATTATTGTTTCAAAGACATCTATCAATCGGTGCTTCAGAACCAAAAAGTTGATTGTTGACCAGTGACCAGTGACGAGTAATCACCATTGGTGCGCAAAGGTAGTTGCAGGTATCCAGATTACAGTTTTTTCCAACTGCTTACACACAAAATCTTTTCATGTCACCAGATTTTTGAAACCTCTCACTCAAAGTGCAAAACTACACACCAAATATCCAAAACCATAAGCTATCTCAGCCTTTGACTCAGTTATCAATTGCATAAAACACTTTTTTCAAAACACTACGCACAATTCTCTACCTAAAACACAAAAATCTAACAGGAAGTGACTTGCTTTCCTTTTCCAAACACAACCAATCAAAATGCTGCACTTATTCACCAGGTCACACACACACTCCTCACATGTGCAAACACTAATAGCTTAACTGATCACTAACCAATCACTGCTTTACTGTAGTATTGGCCTATAAATAGGTAAAAGGTCAGATGACCTGTTTTGAACAATGGATGCCAACAATGGACAGAGAGCAAGAGGAGTATGAGGAAGAAGAGGAAGAGGGCAAAGAAGAGAAGGAAGGAGAGCCATCTCTGATGAGATTAGGGCAACACTTGTTGAGCATGTGATCACCCATGGTTTGACCATGAGGGAGGCTGGACTGAGAGTCCATTTACAGTGGCGTCCATAATTCAAACCTTCAGAAAAGACTATTTTAGCATTACAGTAATGTACTGTAAAATACATATGACTGCATAGTATTGCAGAAACATTTGTAACTCTAAGCCATCCATTTACTGCACTGCATTGAATGAATGAGGTTGGTTATCATGCTGTACTACCTTTTTGTACATTGTTTACAGTTCCTATGCTGAACACATATTGAGTTTGAATTCTGTACAGAGTGGAAAGGCAAAGACATCATGGAGGACGAGGACACTTGTTTACAGATGTACAAGAGACTGCAATTATGAATATGGTTTTGGCCAACAATGCAATTAGGACTCGAGAGTGAGAGTGCATATCTTGAATAATGACACCATATTTAACAACATCGATGCTGTAAGCCTGTCGACCATACAACGCATCCTCCAACGGCACCGAGTGACGATGAAACAACTTTACAAGGTGCCATTTGAGAGAAACTCTGACAGAGTCAAGAATATGCGACATGACTTTGTAGAGGTATGTATGCAACACTACTTCCAGTACTTCAGACATACCATATTTACTCATCTGTATATCCTTTTGTCTGTTACAGAGAGTATTGGAGCTGGATGCCCATGTAATTCACCATGAATTTATTTATGTGGATGAGGTTGGCTTCAACCTCACCAAAACCAGGCGCTGCAGAAGAAATGTAATAGGACAGAGGGCAATTACCAATGTCCCTGGACAGCGTGGGGCTAATATAACTATGTGTGCTGCCATCACTCAAAACGGGGTTCTCCATCACAATGTCCGTACAACATGGCCATATGTTTTTCTGGATGAAACACAATGCTTGTCCCTGATCCAGATCAAGAGATTAGTGGTTTTATGGGACAATGTTAGTTTTCACCGTACAAAACTGGTTTGCCACAAATTTGTAGTTTTGTATGTGTGACATTGTGATGGAGAACCCCGTTTTGGATGGCAGAACATAGTTATATTAGCCCCACGCTGTCCAGGGAAAACCCTAACATTGTCCCAGGTTGAAAACCTCATCCACATAAATAAATTCATGGTGGATTACTGGGCATCCAGCTCCAATACTCTCTGGACAAGCATTGATGAGTAAATTGCATGTCTGAAGTACTGGAAGTAGTGAGCATACATACCTCTACAAAGTTCGCATATTCTTGACTCCAGTTTGGCACCTTGTGATGGAGAACCCCGTTTTTTATGGTCGACAGGCTTACAGCATTGATGTTGTTAAATATGGTGTCATTATTCAAGATATGCTCTCTTATCTCCCGAATCCTAATTGTATTGTTGGCCAAAACCGTATTTATAATTACAGTTTCGTGTACATACGTAAACAAGCGTTCACGTCCTCCAATATGTCTTTGCCTTTCCACTCTGTACAGAATTCAAACACAGTATGTGTTCAGCATAGGAACTGTAAACAATGTACAAACAAATGTAGTACAGCATGATAACCAACCTCATTCATTCATTGCAGTGCAGTAAATGGATGGCTATAGTTGCATACCTGTTCTCATTTCTGAAGGTTCGAATTATGGACGCCACTGTAAATCGACTCAAGTTGGGCTGGACTCTCAGTCCAGCCTCTCATGGTCAAACCGTGGTTGATCACATGATCAACAAGTGTTGCCCTAATCTCATCATAGATGGCTCTCCTTCCTTCTCTTCTTTTCCCAGGTCCTCTTCCTCTTCCTCTCCCTCCTACTCCTCTTGCTCTCTGTCCATTGTTGGCATCCATTGTTCAAAACAGATAACCTGACCTTTGACCTATTTATAGGCCTATACTACAGTAAAGCAGTGATTGGTAAGTGATCAGTTAAGCTATTAGTGTTTGCACATGTGAGGAGTGTGTATATGACCTGGTGAATAATTGTAGCATTTTGATTGGTTGTGTTTGGAAAAGGAAAGCAAGTCACTTCATGTTAGATTTTTGTGTTTTAGGTAGAGAATTGTGTGTAGTGTTTTGAAAAAAGTGTTTTATGCAATTGATAACTGAGTCAAAGGCTGAGATAGCTTATGGTTTTGGATATTTGGTGAGTAGTTTTGCACTTTGAGTGAGAGGTTTCAAAAATCTGGTGACATGAAAAGATTTTGTGTGTAAGCAGTTGGAAAAAACTGTAACTCGATGTTTGGCAAGAGAAAGAGTATCTTGTGATGTGGACGAAGTATTGTGGCCAGACCCAGGCCGGAGAAGAGATGAAGCGTAGCTTAGCACTGGTGACTGCCCCCCAACCCCCCACCCCACACACACAATTGAGTTCTTTACTGTATTCTAAAGAATATACTTTTGGTTTACATACGTTTATGGTTTTGTTGTATGCTACTGTATACAACAGTAATGTTTGGCCTAATAAATATCTTCTGTTTCTACATTGCATTGGTGTTTGCAGTGTACTTGCTAGCCCTCTCAGCAGATGACTTTCACTGTAGAACATTGTATTGAAATGTAGATATAAGCCTATGTATGAAAGACCAAAGAGCTTTAGATTTAGAACAACAGTGTTTACATGGTATATCCAAAAATGTACTATTATGAAAGCAGTGTTTGCCATTTGATGCAACTGCTTCATTCTGACATGTGTTTATGGCATTTTGAATGCAGTGTTACATTTTGAAGGAGATGTGAGGCATTTTGCATTTGTGTGTGCAGTGTTGGGAATTGTGTGTAGAGTTTTGAAAAAAGGAGACAGTTTTGAAAACGTGTGCAAGCAGTTGGAAAAAACTCTAATGACCAGAAAGTGCTTTGCATGGCAAAAACAGAGTAGTTTACCTACGTTAATATTTTTCATATAAAGTAACGTTTAGCAACCATGGGGATTTCATTGACCACTTTCATATTTCAGATAGGCCTAGTTTGTGTGTGTTATAATTCTATAACTCAGTGGTGGTACTGCATATGTCTAAAGATAGCTGTAACATCGTACTACCTGCAATACTCATGTGATGAATATGTAACATTCTGGCGAATTAACTAGGATATTTTTGAGGAAGAAAAAAAGTCTACAGACAAATCATGCTTTCCATCTGATACTGCAACATCCCAGCCATAGGATCATGCTTGCTCTGGAATCCAGAGAAGTGACAATGTGACATGATATTCCTAGTAAACATTGACTGCTAACATGAATGACTTCCAGCTGAAAATGCAGGCATAAAACGCATTTTATTTCTGTAAATAAACTTAGCATAAAAAGAAACGTCCCTTTTCAGGATCCTGTCTTTCAAAGATAATTAGTAAAAATCCAAATAACCTCACAGATCTTCATTGTAAAGGGTTTAAAAACTGTTTCCCATGCTTGTTCAATGAACCATAAACAATTCATGAACATGCACCTGTGGAACGGTCGTTAAGACACGAACAGCTTACAGACAGGAGGCAATTAAGGTCACAGTTATGAAAGCTTAGGACACTAAAGAGGCCTTAAATTGCAATGTCCGTACTGTGAGACGCCTAAGAAAGCACTACAGGGAGACAGGACGGACAGATGATCGTCCTCGCAGTGGCAGACCATGTGTAACAACATCAGCACAGGATCAGACCCACCGTCGCTGGACCAGACAGGACTGGCAAAAAGTGCTCTTCACTGACGAGTCACGGTTTTGTCTCACCAGGGGTGATGGTCGGATTCACGTTTATCGTCGAAGGAATGAGATTAACACCAAGGCCTGGACTCTGGAGCGGGATCGATTTGGAGGTGGAGGGTCCGTCATGAGCTGGGGTTGTGTGTCACAGCATCATCGGACTGAGCTTGTTGTCATTGCAGGCAATCTCAACACTGTGCGTTACAGGGAAGACATCTCCTGCCTCATCTGATACCCTTCCTGCAGTCTCATCCTGACATGACCCTCCAGCATGACAATGCCACCAGCAATACTGCTCGTCCTGTGAGTGATTTCCTGCAAGACAGGAATGTCAGTGTTCTGCCATGGCCAGCGAAGAGCCCGGATCTCAATCTCATTGGGCACGTCTGGGAACTGTTGGATTGGAGGGTGAGGGCTAGAGCCATTCCACCCAGAAATGTTCGGGAACTTGCAGGTGCCTTGGGGGAAGAGTGGGGTAACATCTCACAGCCAGAACTGGCAAATCTGGTGCAGTCCATGAGGAGGAGATGCACTGCAGTACTTAATGCAGCTGGTGGCCACACCAGATACTGACTGTTACTTTTGATTTTGACCCACCCTTTGTTCAGGGACCCATTATTCAATTTCTGTTAGTCACATGTCTGTGGAACTTGTTCAGTTTATGTCTCAGTTGTTGAACCTTGTTATGTTCATTCAAATATTTACATGTTAAGTTTTCTGAAAATAAAACGCAGTTGACAGTGAGAAGACGTTTATTTTTTTGCTGAGTTTAGTATGGTGATCAAGAATATGAAACATTTACTTTACAAGCTCAACAGCAATGGGGCACCAATTACTAGCATTGGCCTACTGGTCTTTTGGTACGTCAAAATTGCTTGCAATTGATAATTTACTTTTGAAGCTTGCATTTGAAATTTGTTGTTAAAATGTATTACTACATAATAAAAATGTGTTGTAGACAAAATAATGAAAATGGCTGACTGATAGCCTCAATAAGTAGACAAAGATTTGTAGTTGAACAAGTCATTGCCTGTAGTTATGCTTTTACTTGACTTGAGACTTGTCTTGACTAGCTCTTAGAATCCACGACTTGGACTTGACTCGAGACTTAAAACATTCTACTTGGGGCTCAACTTGAGACTTGGACCTTGTGACTTGAATAATAGTGACTTGGTCCCACCTCTGTCACACACTACTGTGAAACACACCTACTGTACTTAAATAACCTCTAGAGGCATGTACATCCGGTCAACTGAAAACATATAATACATTAACGTCATAATAAATATTACATGGGAGACGTGAATACATTTTGGTTTGTTTATCCATTTCTATTGATATTGGAGCACAATAGATTAAAAACCTGAGACAAATGAGTCAATCATTTTGTAAACAATATTATATAGGGAAAATGGAAAAGTTCCCCTGTGAGCAGAACACATTATATAGAAGGTTTTCTATTTTGTTTCTCATTTAGACCACTTGGAGACAGAGTGGTGAGGAAATGTATCGAAAAGGATTCTCATCTAAGGAGGAAATTGTCAATACCGCCCTCTCTACATGGACATTTCACATGTTCAATTCCCGTGTAGGGGAGAGAGGACAAGTTGTGCAAGTTGTCCACCTGGGCCTTGTTTTGTGAGCGTTGTGTTGTGAGCACCATGCCAATAGCCTACTACACAGTATGTTGTGTTGTGAGCACCATGCCAATAGTCTACTACAGTATGTTGTGTTGTGAGCACCATGCCAATAGCCTACTACAGTATGTTGTGTTGTGAGCACCATGCCAATAGTAAGTTCTGAGTCTTTGCTTTGTTTCTCACTTGCTTTGTTCTCACCTTTGTCTCTCCCACTCACTTCGTGTTCTTCTTCTCTCCCTCCTGCAAATGAATTACATCACTATGCTCCCTATTGTTTTGGATCTACGTGTTTCTCACTTCCTCCATATTGTAGGATTTTCTTCCCCTTTTACCCATTTTTAGGTTATGTGTTTCTCATTGCACCTCTCTCCATATTTTGGGGGGGTTCTAATCATCTCCCCTTCTCCCTATTTGTAGGTTCTAGGTGTTTATCACACAACACTCCTTATACCTCTACTGTTGAGCAATGTTCACTTCCAAACCTTCGTACTAAGTCTGGTTTCTCACTGATTTAATTTCTTTGGCAGCAACCATAGAGCATGTGTGTTTAGCTTGACTGTGTTTTACATGCTTTTTGAAGCGCCTTCTGAATGCATGATCATTGAAGCTCTGCTATGCATGCATAATAATTGAGTGGAAAGTATTTGAGATGTGCTTTAAACCCCTATACCTGGGAGGGATGTATAGGCTACCGTTTGCTGTGGAATTTGAAACTATTCAAATTTGAGCACATTTGTAGTGATATTCTGTGGGAGAAAAAAAGGACTTAGGTTGCCAGATTGCCTGTATCAACCTGTAAGTCCCATGTTTGTCATCTCCCCTCTGACAGAGTCTCATGTAATCCGCTCTATGAACTGTGTTTATTCATTTAATTATAATAAAACATGGTTTCATTTGCAAAACTTGCTGTCTGTGGTGTCTTTGGAAACTGTAAGAATCTGGTGTGTGAGAGAGAGAGACATTTTAGACGTTCTAGCCCTTCTCTACCCAACTCTCTGCTGACATTTCTGTCTCACTATGGTGCAATAGTCTTGTACTTTGAGTTTTACCTCACAGAAAGTGTTGCCTTTTTGGGGTGAATATTGATGATTTGAGAGTATCCAGTATCAAGGTAGAGGTTAGTTTTTGTGTTTTTAATTTTTTAATTTTTTACCTTTATTTAACCAGGCAAGTCAGTTAAGAACATATTCTTATTTTCAATGACGGCCTGGGAACAGTGGGTTAACTGCCTGTTCAGGGGCATAACGACAGATTTGTACCTTGTCAGCTCTGGGGTTTGAACTCGCAACCTTCCGGTTACTAGTCCAACGCTCTAACCACTAGGCTACGCTGCCGCCCCGTAGTGTGTGTGTGTGTGTTGTGTGTGTGCTGTTTGCGTGTGTGGGTTGTAGTAGTAGTAATAGCCTACTACTATGTAATACCCTCTACACTCCTAGTCAAAGTCATAGTCTAGACCATTCCTATATTATTACGACTATTATGATGTCCCCCTGAACATGATTCATCTCTACACTCAGACCAAAAGCTGCATCCCAAATGGCACCCTATTCCCTATACAGTGCACTACTTTTGACCAGGACTATGGTAAAAAATTGTGCATTGTATAGAGAATTGAGTGCCAATTAGGATGCAGCCTCAGACCAAAATAATGCTCACTATTTCTCATTATGAACATCTCTGTTTGAGGGCATCATTGCTCATAACACTCTGAACTAATAGTTATTTTGGATAATTACACCAAATTGCACCTATTAATTACACCAGCTCCCTTGTCCCTGGAGCCAACCTGCTGACCAGACCAGACACGTCGCATGCGTCAAGTCCTGCCTCCCCCATCTCCTCATTGGTTTATAGAAGCAGGTACCCATGTGTCATCTCCTCATTGGTTATACGCACATTGGTGATTGAAAGATTAAATGTTTTGGCGGTTGTTGTGGTAATACTATGAAAGTGTAGATGCCAATCACCATATTAATTCAAAGATGAAAAAGCCTGGACGAGGAGAGATGACTAGAAACGATTCGGTTGGCCATTTTATGTGTGGATTAATTGTCGGTGTAGAGGACCTTGTGCATTCCAGGTAAAATAACAACTCAATGTTTATATCCCAGGACAAATTAGCTAGCAACAGCAAGCTAGCTAAATAGGACAAATTAGCTAGCAAGTGCAAGCTAACTAGCTAAATTGCCATACATATTTAATGCTTTTCAACCTGTCCCCAAATTAATGTCATTGGTTCAGAGTTTGTTTTGATATTTTAACCTGCGTGTCGTGATCGCGTTTGGTGTAGGGGGACAAAATGTATTTATGCACGATAGTGCACGATAGTGCACACACGCAGCCGGTTTGGGTCCCGTGTTAGCTGTTCAGTGTTCTCACATCTGTGTCATCTCAAATTAACAATGTAAAACACAGTGCATAAAACCATATATGGTTTCAAATACTATTTTAAATAAATGAGCTTGATTGAGCTTGCCTGTTGCAATGAAACCAATAGAAAAGCCTCAAAAGTTCAAACCCCACACACCTGGCACTTCAGGAAGGCTAAACCAAACTGTCAAAGTATTTCAAAGATTTCAAATAGTATTTTGACCCAGGTATGCATGAAACTAACTACAGTAACGATGGCTGCGTCACACAGGCAGCCCAAATCTATTTTATGTTTTACTAATTGGTATTTTGAAAAAGATCTGATGTGAAAAGATCTGATGTGATTGGTCAAAATACCAATGAGAGGTAAAAAAAGATCAGAATTGGTATGCTTGTGTAACACAGCCTACAGTATGTGATGGGTAGGGTCAGTTTTTTTGGTTGTTTTTTCTTTGACTTCCAGTATTATCCACTAGGTTTGCTGCAGGTAGAAAATACTAGAAAATTGTATTTAATGGACACAACCTGTCTGAAATCAATCAATCAATGTCTGGTTGTGTGTGAATGTTTGGTGGATGGATTGCCTGACTCAGGGGTTGCGAAGCTCTTACAAATCTTGATTGCACCAAGTCTATTGTTTGGCAGGGAACACGTTTTGTAGATCAGTGATTCTATACCTCATTTTGCTTAAGCTAATCCTATCCAACATACTCGGAAGTTGTTGCTAAAAATAGGTAAATTAGAGGCAGTGTAAGCGGAGAGTCAATAAAACCAACCATGGAAGTACATTGTACTCAAACCCAGGTCCAGTGACTGTTATGCCGACAGTTTGGCCTCTTGGCATAACGGTTAAAAGGATACCTCAGGATTTTGGCAATGAAGCCCTTTATCTACTTTCCCAGAGTCAGGTGAACTCATGGATACCATTTTCAAGTCGCTGACTGCAGGTTGAGGGAAGTTGCTGACTAGCATTAGTGCAATGACTGGAAGTCTATGGTAACTGCTGATACCATAGACTTCCAGTCATTGCATTAACGCTAGGTAGCATTGGCTCGCAAAACTACCTCTAACTTCCTTCATAATGGATGAAGAGACATTAAAAAGGTATCCATGAGTTCATCTGACTCTGAGGAAGTAGACAAAGGGCTTCATTGCCAAAATCATGGAGTATCTCTTTAAGGTACTGGACAAAAGGTTTGGACCTCTTGGTGTAATGGTTAAGGTGTTGGCTTTAAAGTCACTGGACCAGAGTTTGATTCCCGGGCAGGGCTACCCCCGAGTTAGCTACAACATACTTCCATGGTTGGTTTCATCCTGGACCAGAGTTTGATTCCCGTTTAGCTACAACATACTTCCATGGTTGGTTTCATCCTGGACCAGAGTTTGATTCCCGGGCAGGGCTACCCCCGAGTTAGCTACAACATACTTCCATGGTTGGTTTCATCCTGGACCAGAGTTTGATTCCCGGGCAGGGCTACCCCCGAGTTAGCTACAACATACTTCCATGGTTGGTTTCATCCTGGACCAGAGTTTGATTCCCGGGCAGGGCTACCCCCGAGTTAGCTACAACATACTTCCATGGTTGGTTTCATCCTGGACCAGAGTTTGATTCCGGAGGGCTACCCCGAGTTAGCTACAACATACTTCCATGGTTGGTTTCATCCTGGACCAGAGTTTGATTCCCGGGCAGGGCTACCCCGAGTTAGGGCAGGAGCTACAACATACTTCCATGGTTGGTTTCATCCTGGACCAGAGTTTGATTCCCGGGCAGGGCTACCCCGAGTTAGCTACATCCTGGACCAGAGTTTGATTCCCGGGCAGGGCTACCCCCGAGTTAGCTACAACATCTTCCATGGTTGGTTTCATCCTGGACCAGAGTTTGATTCCCGGGCAGGGCTACCCCGGTTAGCTACAACATACTTCCATGGTTGGTTTCATCCTGACCAGAGTTTGATTCCCGGGCAGGGCTACAACATACTTCCATGGTTGGTTTCATCCTGGACCAGAGTTTGATTCCCGCTACAAGCTATACTTCCATGGTTGGTTTCATCCTGGACCAGAGTTTGATTCCCGGGCAGGGCTACCCCGAGTTAGCTACAACATACTTCCATGGTTGGTTTCATCCTGGACCAGAGTTTGATTCCCGGGCAGGGCTACCCCCGAGTTAGCTACAACATACTTCCATGGTTGGTTTCATCCTGGACCAGAGTTTGATTCCCGGGCAGGGCTACCCCGAGTTAGCTACAACATACTTCCATGGTTGGTTTCATCCTGGACCAGAGTTTGATTCCCCGGCAGGGCTACCCCGAGTTAGCTACAACATACTTCCATGGTTGGTTTCATCCTGGACCAGAGTTTGATTCCCGGGCAGGGCTACCCCGGGTTAGCTACAACATACTTCCATGGTTGGTTTCATCCTGGACCAGAGTTTGATTCCCGGGCAGGGCTGTTAGCTACAACATACTTCCATGGTTGGTTTCATCCTGGACCAGAGTTTGATTCCCGGGCAGGGCTACCCCGAGTTAGCTACAACATACTTCCATGGTTGGTTTCATCCTGGACCAGAGTTTGATTCCCGGGCAGGGCTACCCCCGAGTTAGCTACAACATACTTCCATGGTTGGTTTCATCCTGGACCAGAGTTTGATTCCCGGGCAGGGCTACCCCGAGTTAGCTACAACATACTTCCATGGTTGGTTTCATCCTGGGTTGGTTTCATCCTGGACCAGAGTTTGATTCCCGGGCAGGGCTACCCCATACTTCCATGGTTGGTTTCATCCTGGACCAGAGTTTGATTCCCGGGCAGGGCTACCCCGAGTTAGCTACAACATACTTCCATGGTTGGTTTCATCCTGGACCAGAGTTTGATTCCCGGGCAGGGCTACCCCCGCTCCTGGACCAGAGTTTGATTCCCGGGCAGGGCTACCCCCGAGTTAGCTACAACATACTTCCATGGTTGGTTTCATCCTGGACCAGAGTTTGTTTGATCCTGGACCAGAGTTTGATTCCCGGGCAGGGCTACCCCCGAGTTAGCTACAACATACTTCCATGGTTGGTTTCATCCTGGACCAGAGTTTGATTCCCGGGCAGGGCTACCCCCGAGTTAGCTACAACATACTTCCATGGTTGGTTTCATCCTGGACCAGAGTTTGATTCCCGGGCAGGGCTACCCCCGAGTTAGCTACAACATACTTCCATGGTTGGTTTCATCCTGGACCAGAGTTTGATTCCCGGGCAGGGCTACCCCGAGTTAGCTACAACATACTTCCATGGTTGGTTTCATCCTGGACCAGAGTTCGCTGGACCAGAGTTTGATTGGACCAGAGTTTGATTCCCGCAGGGCTACCCCGAGTTAGCTACAACATACTTCCATGGTTGGTTTCATCCTGGACCAGAGTTTGATTCCCGGGCAGGGCTACAGCTACAACATACTTCCATGGTTGGTTTCATCCTGGACCAGAGTTTGATTCCCGGGCAGGGCTACCCCCGAGTTAGCTACAACATACTTCCATGGTTGGTTTCATCCGTTGGAGAGGATCAGCTTGAAAAAAGTTTTCCCTGCCGAATAATAGACTTTGTGCAATTAATATTGGTAAAGCTATGCCTCCCCTGACTTAGGCAATCCCCCCACCAAACACTCATGCACAAGCAGACATTGGTTAATTGACTGATTGGAGATAGCTTGTGTCAATTAAATAACATTTTCAATTGGATTTTCAACCTGCAGCAAACCTAGTGGATAATGCTGGAACTACCAGTCAAAGAAAAAACGACCAAAACAACTGGCCCTAGTGATGAGTCAGCCTTATCACCTCCATTGGAAAATGATTCATTAAATAAAATATCTCTCTCTGCTGTAAAAGTATACATAATTATGCAATGTGGTAGCCTAATTCTCACAGGCAGCCCAATTCAGAT
>NC_060179.1:70263148-70295648 GCF_021184085.1 Oncorhynchus gorbuscha | reverse complement strand
AAGTAAATGCCTCTCTCCTTCCCTTCTTGTATGAAGTAAATGCCTGTCTACTTCCCTCCTCGTATGAAGTAAATGCCTGTCTCCTTCCCTTCTTGTATGAAGTAAATGCCTGTCTACTTCCCTCCTCGTATGAAGTAAATGCCTGTCTCCTTCCCTTCTCGTATGAAGTAAATGCCTGTCTACTTCCCTCCTCGTATGAAGTAAATGCCCGTCTCCTTCTCTCCTTGTATGAAGTAAATGCCTGGCTCCTTCCCTTGTATGAAGTAAATGCCTGTCTCCTTCTCTCCTTGTATGAAGTAAATGCCTGTCTCCTTCCCTCGTATGAAGTAAATGCCTGTCTCCTTCTCTCCTTGTATGAAGTAAATGCCTGTCTCCTTCTCTCCTTGTATGAAGTAAATGCCTGTCTCTTTCTCTCCTCCTATGAAGTAAATACGTCCCCTCCCCCTCCACATATACATATACCCTGTCCTCCCCCTCCACATATACCCTGACCTCCCCCTCCACATATACCCTGACCTCCCCCTCCACATATAACCTGTCCTCCCCCTCCACATATACCCTGACCTCCCCCTCCACATATACCCTGTCCTCCCCCTCCACATATACCCTGACTTTCTACTCCACATATACCCTGTCCTCCCCCTCCACATATACCCTGTCCTCCTACTCCACATATATGTCCTCCCCCTCCACATATACCCTGTCCTCCCGCTCCACATATACCCTGTCCTCCCCCTCCACATATACCCTGTCCTCCCGCTCCACATATACCCTGTCCTCCCCCTCCACATATACCCTGTCCTCCCGCTCCACATATACCCTGTCCTCCCGCTCCACATATACCCTGTCCTCCCGCTCCACATATACCCTGTCCTCCTACTCCACATATACCCTGTCCTCCCCATCCACATATACCATGTCCTTCTACTCCACATATACCCTGTCCTCCTACTCCACATATACCCTGTCCTCCCCCTCCACATATACCCTGTCCTCTTACTCCACATATACCCTGTCCTCCTACTCCACATATACCCTGTCCTCCCCCTCCACATATACCATGTCCCCCTCACATATACCCTGTCCTCTTACTCCACATATACCCTGTCCTCCTACTCCACATATACCCTGTCCTCCTACTCCACATATACCCTGTCCTCCCCCTCCCCCATATACCCTGTCCTCCTACTCCACATATACCATGACCTCCCCCTCCACATATACCCTGTCCTCCTACTCCACATATACCCTGTCCTCCTACTCCACATATACCCTGTCCTCCTACTCCACGTATACCCTGTCCTCCTACTCCACATATACCCTGTCCTCCTCCTCCACATATACCCTGTCCTCCCCCTCCACATATACCCTGTCCTCCTCCTCCACATATACCCTGTCCTCCTACTCCACATATACCCTGTCCTCCTACTCCACATATACCCTGTCCTCCCCCTCCACATATACCCTGTCCTCCCCCTCCACATATACCATGTCCTTCTACTCCACATATACCCTGTCCTCCTACTCCACATATACCCTGTCCTCCCCCTCCACATATACCCTGTCCTCCTACTCCACATATAGCCTGTCCTCCTACTCCACATATACCCTGTCCTCCCCCTCCACATATACCATGTCCTCCCCCTCACATTACCCTGTCCTCTTACTCCACATATACCCTGTCCTCCTACTCCACATATACCCTGTCCTCCTACTCCACATATACCATGTCCTCCCCCTCCACATATACCATGTCCTCCCCCTCCACATATACCATGTCCTCCCCCTCCACATATACCCTGTCCTCCTACTCCACATATAGCCTGTCCTCCTACTCCACATATACCCTGTCCTCCCCCTCCACATATACCATGTCCTCCCCCTCACATTACCCTGTCCTCTTACTCCACATATACCCTGTCCTCCTACTCCACATATACACTGTCCTCCTACTCCACATATACCCTGTCCTCCTACTCCACATATACCATGTCCTCCCCCTCCACATATATCCTGTCCTCCTACTCCACATATACCCTGTCCTCCTACTCCACATATACCATGTCCTCCCCCTCCACATATACCCTGTCCTCCTACTCCACATATACCATGTCCTCCCCCTCCACATATACCCTGTCCTCCTACTCCACATATACCCTGTCCTCCCCCTCCACATATACCCTGTCCTCCCCTCCACATATACCATGTCCCCCTCACATATACCCTATCCTCTTACTCCACATATACCCTGTCCTCCTACTCCACATATACCCGGTCCTCCTACTCCACATATACCCTGTCCTCCTACTCCACATATACCCTGTCCTCCTACTCCACGTATACCCTGTCCTCCTACTCCACATATACCCTGTCCTCCCCCTCCACATATACCCTGTCCTCCCCCTCCACATATACCATGTCCTTCTACTCCACATATACCCTGTCCTCCTACTCCACATATACTCTGTCCTCCCCCTCCACATATACCCTGTCCTCCTACTCCACATATACCCTGTCCTCCTACTCCACATATACCCTGTCCTCCCCCTCCACATATACCATGTCCTCCCCCTCACATTACCCTGTCCTCTTACTCCACATATACCCTGTCCTCCTACTCCACATATACCATGTCCTCCCCCTCCACATATATCCTGTCCTCTTACTCCACATATACCCTGTCCTCCTACTCCACATATACCCTGTCTTCCCTCTCCACATATACCCTGTCCTCCCACTCCACATATATGTCCTACCCCTCCACATATACCCTGTCCTTCCGCTCCACATATACCCTGTTCTCCCCCTCCACATATACCCTGTCCTCCTACTCCACATATACCCTGACTTCCTCCTCCAAATATACCCTGTCCTCCTACTCCACGTATACCCTGTCCTTCTACTCCACATATACCCTGTCCTCCCCCTCCACATATACCCTGTCCTCCCCCTCCACATATACCCTGTCCTCCTACTCCACATATACCCTGACTTCCTCCTCCACATATATGTGGAGGGGGAGGACAGGGTATATGTGGAGTAGGAGGACATACCCCCCCCCCTCCACATATATATCGATGTATTTTTTTAACCTTTATTTAACTAGGCAAGTCAGTTATGAACAAATTCTTATTTTCAATGACGGCCTAGAAACAGTGGGTTAACTGCCTGTTCAGGGGCAGAACGACAGATTTTGTACCTTGTCAGCTCGGGGATTTGAACTTGCAACCCTTCACCTCCACATACCCCACCTCTCCACATATACCCTTCCTCCCCCTCCACATATACCCCCTCCTCAAATACACCCCCCTCCAAATATATCCCCCTCCACATATACCACCCTCCCCCTCCTCATATACTTGACAGGTCATTTTCTTGACTGCATC
This sequence comes from Oncorhynchus gorbuscha, assembly GCF_021184085.1. Taxonomy (NCBI): domain Eukaryota; kingdom Metazoa; phylum Chordata; class Actinopteri; order Salmoniformes; family Salmonidae; genus Oncorhynchus; species Oncorhynchus gorbuscha. The sequence goes on along the minus strand of NC_060179.1, from coordinate 70,292,262 downwards.
GCATCCTGGATGAGACCTGCTGGAGATGGACGGGAATGTGTAAGTGCGCACGTGTGCGTGCAAGCGTGTGTGTGTTTGTGTGTGTATGTGTGTGTGTGTGCGTGTGTGTGTTTGTGTGTGTATGCACAGGAGAGGAGAGGAGACCAACTCTAACTTTGGTTGATTGGCTGGGCTGAAAGAGCTACTACTGCTAGTTGCTGCTGCTGCTAGATGTTGCTGCTAGATGATGCTGCTAGATGTTGCTGCTAGATACTATTGGTGCTAGATGCTGTTGGTGCCAGATGTTGCTGCTAAATGCTGTTGGTGCTAGATGTTGCTGCTAGATGTTGCTGCTAGATGCTGTTGGTGCTAGATGCTGTTGGTGCTAGATGCTGTTGGTGCTAGATGCTGTTGCTGCTAGATATTGGTACTAGATGTTACTGCTAGATGCTGTTGTGTTGTCGTTGTGAAGGGAAAATGACATGCTGCTAGCAGGGAGAGACCTACCTCACAAAAAAAAAAAAAAAATATTTCACATGCTAAATCATGTGAAAAACATGTTATCACATGTTGCTTTACACCCCCACCTACATGTACAAATGACCTCATCTAACCTGTACCCCTGCACACTGACTTGGTACCGGTGCCCCCTGTATATAGCCTCGTTATTGCTATTTTTATTGTGCTACTTTTTATTATAACTTTTTATTTTAGTCTACTTGGTAAATATTTTCTTAACTCTTCTTGAACTGCACTGTTGGTTAAGGGCTTGTAAGTAATCATTTCATGGAAAAGTCTACACTTGCTGTATTCGGCGCATGTGACAAATAAAGTTTGATTTGATGTCACATGTGATCACATGAAAACTTTTTTTCCATAAGGGCTTGGACATGTTCCATATGGCACCATATTCCCTACTTTTGATCAGGGCCATAAGGGCCTCCTGCCTCAGCTCCACTCTCATTAAAGCTCAACAAGTGTAATTACAGTTAATGTGACATATCAGCCCCAGGATTAAGACCTGTGTGCCCTCTCTATATATTCTGTAACTGGATCGCTGTGTGTTTGTCTCTCTCTCTCCCTCTGTCTCTCTCCCTCTCTTTCTCTCTCTCTCTCTCTCTCTCTCTTGCTCTCGCTCTTTCTTCAATCATTAATACTATATTAACTCTACCCTCTAGCAGTCTATGCGGGTCTATCATTCGAAGAATGTGAACATTGAGGATGTTTTCGTCTATAACTAGGGCCTTATGATAATGTAAATGTGAGATACAACAAAATTATAATTTACAAGGTAACACTTGCCTTTCTCAATGACCTCCTCTCCATTCCCTCCTTACACCTCTCCTCTTCTCTCATTACATTCACTTGTGTCAAAGTCCCCCATAAAAAAAACTGCAATAGAAAGAAATGGCCTTGATCTCCCATTTCCCAACGCTGCTTTCCAAGCCTCTGACCCTAACTTTGGCTAGTTATGTAGCTCGACAGATAAATTATTGATTTCATTCAGGCTGCTGACTCTGCCTTATGACCATAACCCTAACGGCATCCTATTCCCTATATAGACCCTATGGACCGTGGTCAAAAGTAGTGCACTCTCCCTCTCTTGACCGGAACGCCAAATGTAGTGCACTGTATAGGGAATTGGGTGCTATTTGGGGCGCAGTCCATGACAGCTGTGATTGATGGGGAACTGGTGCAGGTGTGGGAGGCAATAATAACAGGAATCAAGGAGATAAACCTGATGTTGAACACTAGACAGCCAGGGGTGGATGTTCCTACACACACACACACACACACACACACACACACACACACACACACACACACACACACACACACACACACACACACACACACACACACACACACACACACACACACACACACACACACACACACACACACACACACACACACACACACACACACACACACACACACCTTCTCTCCTTTTTTTCCTGTCTGATCGCAGACCGTGGTGTTTCCAGTCAGGAATCCTCCTAATGATATATAAACTACTATCTCTGTGACACATTGCAGAGAGAGAAAGTGTGTGCGTGTGTTTGTTTGAGAGATAGAGAAAAAGAGGGTGTGTGTGTGTGTGTGTGTGTGTGTGTGTGTGTGTGTGTGTGTGTGTGTGTGTGTGTGTGTGTGTGTGTGTGTGTGTGTGTGTGTGTGTGTGTGTGTGTGTGTGTGTGTGTGTGTGTGTGTGTGTGTGTGACAATTGTCTCTGAGACACATTGCCTTTGTGTTGTTATGGACAGGTTATTCAGATGAGGGTGAATCCTACCTTCCACAATAGTCTTATTTTTACTCAGTAATGCACTGATGTCAATGTTAGACTAAGTGAAAATTTGACTTGAGTAGAAGTTGGGATTCACCTCTTAGACAGATTTAAGTCATTTCAACACACTTAAAGCTCAAAGGGACATCCTCCTTTCCACTAATTGGATAAGTGCCCAGGATCAGGATATTGTTGAAAGGTTTGTATTGATACAGTTGATACAATACAAGGCAGAGGCTTGTATTGATGCAGTTGAAAGGCAGAGGCTTGTATTGATACAGTTGAAAGGCAGAGGCTTGTATTGATGCAGTTGAAAGGCAGAGGCTTGTATTGATACAGTTGAAAGGCAGAGGCTTGTATTGATACAGTTGAAAGGCAGAGGCTTGTATTGATACAGCTGAAAGGCAGAGGCTTGTATTGATACAGTTGAAAGGCAGAGGCTTGTATTGATACAGCTGAAAGGCAGAGGCTTGTATTGATACAGTTGAAAGGCAGAGGCTTGTATTGATACAGTTGAAAGGCAGACGCTTGTATTTGTAACGATGTGCGCTGAGAGTCGAGAAGCAAGTTCAGGGAGTGAGTGTTTTAATAAATAAACACAACAAAAAACACTCACTGATGCTTCCCTTAGGTGAGGTGTTATTCTGTAATGAGTGCGCTGAGAGTCGGGAAGCAAGTTCAGGGAGTGAGTGTTTTAATAAATAAACAAAACAATAAACACTCACTGATGCTTCCCTTAGGTGAGGTGTTATTCTGTAATGAGTGCGCTGAGAGTCGGGAAGCAAGTTCAGGGAGTGAGTGTTTTAATAAATAAACAAAACAATAAACACTCACTGATGCTTCCCTTAGGTGAGGTGTTATTCTGTAATGAGTGCGCTGAGAGTCGGGAAGCAAGTTCAGGGAGTGAGTGTTTTAATAAATAAACACAACAAAAAACACTCACTGATGCTTCCCTTAGGTGAGGTGTTATTCTGTAATGAGTGCGCTGAGAGTCGGGAAGCAAGTTCAGGGAGTGAGTGTTTTAATAAATAAACAAAACAATAAACACAAAAAACGTACCGACACGAAACAGAGTCAATAACACCTGAGGTAAGAACCAGGGGGAGTGACAGATATAGGGAAGGTAATCAAGGAGGTGATGGAGTCATGAGACACTGGTGCGCTTGACAATGGTGACAGGTGTGCGGGATAGTCAGCAGCCTGCTGACCTAGAGGCCGGAGAGGGAGTATACATGACAGTATTTATACAGTTGAAAGGCAGAAGCTTGTATTGATACAGTTGAAAGGCAGAGGCTTGTATTGATACAGTTGAAAGGCAGAGGCTTGTATTGATACAGTTGAAAGGCAGAGGCTTGTATTGATACAGTTGAAAGGCAGAGGCTTGTATTGATACAGTAGAAAGGCAGAGGCTTGTATTGATACAGTTGAAAGGCAGAGGCTTGTATTGATACAGTAGAAAGGCAGAGGCTTGTATTGATACAGTTGAAAGGCAGAGGCTTGTATTGATACAGTTGAAAGGCAGAGGCTTGTATTGATACAGTTGAAAGGCAGAGGCTTGTATTGATACAGTTGAAAGGCAGAAGCTTGTATTGATACAGTTGAAAGGCAGAGGCTTGTATTGATACAGTAGAAAGGCAGAGGCTTGTATTGATACAGTTGCCTTATCAGTTTTGAAGAGGTATCACTACTGTATCTCATTCTCCTTATGATACTGTGGTGGTAACAGTTTGGCTACTCCACTGCCCCTGTCTGTACAGGGACTGGAACTAGTGGTCCTTTGCTTAGGAAGCACACGTGACCACCCTGCTTGACACCGTTCTAATCAGTTGCACCACCAAAAAGGCAGCTCCATTGGCAACATTTCAAGCTTTTGAGTGTGCTTATTGGTCTGATCTAACTCTGTCACACATCATTGATGGTTACCATTTTCAATACCCTGGCTCTTCTACAACTGGGACATAAAGACGTTTTTTTCACCTTTATTTAACCAGGTAGGCTAGTTGAGAAAAAGTTAAAATTTGCAACTGCAACCTGGCCAAGATAAAGCATAGCAATTCGACACATACAACAACACAGAGTTACACATGGAATAAACAAAGCACACAGTCAATAATACAGTAGGAGAAAAAAAGTGCAAATGAGGTAAGATAAGGGAGTTAAAACCTCTTGGGGTTAGGGGGCAGCATTTTCACTTTTGGATAAATAGCGTGCCCAATTTCAACTTCCTGCTTCTCATGCCAAGAATACAAGATATGCATATTATTAGTAGATTTAGAAAACACTCTGAAGTTTCTAAAACTGTTTGAATCATGTCTGTGTGTATAACAGAACTTATGTAGCAGGCAAAACCCTGAGGACTAAGCGTTCAGAATGTATTTTTTAGGTCTCTGTCTGTTCAGTGAGTTCTCGTTGGCAAACAATATTTCTTAGGAACTGGTTTACAGTTCCTACCGCTTCCACTGGATGTCACCAGTCTTTGGAATTTGGTTGAGGTTATTCATTTTTGCAATGAAGAAGTAGGCCAACTAGGAACTGGGTAACACTGTTGAGAGTTGCGCAAGACGTGAAAAGTAGCGTTGGTTTGTTGGTTTGTTGTTTTGAACACAGATAGACCCGTCTACAATTTGATCGATTATTAACGTTTAAAAATACCTAGAGTTCTATTACAAAAGTAGTTTGAAATATTTTGGCAAAGTTTATAGGCAACTTTTGAAATATTTTGTAGTGACGTTGCGTTTTCTGGAAGCTGTTTTTTTCTGGATCAAACGCGCTTTATAAATTGACATTTGGATATATATGGACGGAATTCATCGAACAAAAGGACCAATTGCGATGTTTATGGGACATATTGGAGTGCCAAAAAAAGAAGCTCGTCAAAGGTAATATGCTACCCTCTTTGTTTACTGGTTGTGCTATCATAAGATAATAGCTTCTTATGCTTTCGCCGAAAAGCCTTTTAAAAATCTGACATGTTGGCTGGATTCACAACGAGTGTAGCTTTAATTTAGTATCTTACATGTGTGATTTAATGAAAGTTTGATTTTTATATCATTAAAAAAAATTGGTCACTCTGCATTTTCCCTATTTTTTGCCCAAGTGGGACGCAACTGTCCCGCCTATCCGTAAGAAGTTTTAAGGCAATAAATAGGCCATGGTGGCAAAGGAATTATAATATAGCAATTAAACACTGGAATGGTAGATGTGCAGAAGATGAATGTGCAAGTAGAGTTACTGGGGTGCAAAGGAGCAAGATAAATAAATAAATACAGTATGGGGATGAGGTAGATAGATGGGCTGTTTACAGATGGGCTTTGTACAGGTGCAGTGATCTGTGATCTGTTCTGACAGCTGGTGCTTAAAGCTAGTGAGGGAGATATGAGTCTCCAGCTACAGTGATTTTTCCAGTTCGTTCCAGTCATTGGCAGCAGAGAACTGGAAGGAGAGGCGACCAAAGTAGGAATTGGCTTTGGGGGTAACCAGTGAGATATACCTGCTGGAGCGCGTGCCACTTGTGGGTGCTGCTATGGTGACCAGTGAGCTGAGATAAGTGGGGTTTTACCTAGCAGAGACTTGTAGATAACCTGGAGCCAGTGGGTTTGGCGACGAGTATGAAGCGAGGGCCAATCAATGAGAGAGTACAAGTCGCAGTGATGGGTAGTGTATGGGGCTTTGGTGAGAAAACGGATGGCACTGTGATAGACTGCATCCAATTTGTTGAGTAGAGTGTTGGAGGCTATTTTATAGATGACACCACCAAAGTCGAGGATCGGTAGGATGGTCAGTTTTACGAAGGTATGTTTGGCAGCATGAGGGAAGGATGCTTTGTTGCAATATAGGAAGCTCTCGATTTCATTTTGGATTGGAGATGTTTACAGTCTAACCAGACACCTAGGTAGACACAGTGTCCTCCATAGAGTTAAATGAAATATAGAATTACCCCTGTGGTTTATTCCAACCTACATGCTATCATGCAGCATATAATCTTCATGCAACATGTTAGAACTTACAGGAATCCAATATAGGCGGATAAATATTAAATGGTCCACTGACTGTATATATGTATATATTTCCAGTCATGTTGTGCTGAGATTGATCACCTTGCATTCCAAATGAATGTCTCCCACATCCATTTGTGAGAAATTAAATCAGAGAAAGAGAGAGCGAGAGCGAGAGAGAGGAAGGATGCACACACGCACACACACTCTCTCTCGTTCTCTCTCTCTCTCTCTCTCTCTCTCTCTCTCTCTCTCTCTCTCTGAACAAAACAATGAAATGAAACACCTTCCTTGGACATTTCTTGCAGTAAAGTTATGCGTCCCAAATGGCACCCTATTCCCTTTATAGTCTGTGCTTGACTTGGGCAGAAGCTCACCAGAGCTGAGTACCGGCACCTCAAATGTTCTCCTGCTTGAGCTGCTGTTCCTCTTGTCGAATATTAGCTCAAAAGCATTGTGGAGCTCCTGCACCTACATATTAACTGTACCTGCACCCAAAATGAGTACCGGAACCTATTTCCGTCCAAGTCAAGCACTGTTTGTAGTGCACTACTTTTGATCAGGGCCCATAGGGTACTGCACCATGTGGGGAATAGGGCGCCTTTTGGGATGCTACCTACTGTAGGACATATAGTTTTGTATTATGCAGTCCAGATGCACGCCAGCACCTAACCTTGAACATCTTGTTATGCCAAGTTACCATCCTCCCACTCGGTAACCATATGGTATGTGGGTGATAGAAATATCATTAACATCATATGAAATATCATGCATGATAGGGTAGAGATATGGTTTTACTCAGTGGTAGGGAACTACTTTGCATATACACTGTTATAATAATTCACAAACATGATTGATTCTTCCTTTTGGGGAGTTTCTTTCTTGCCACTGCTTCAGCTTGCTCTTCTGCTGGCGTCTAGGCTGGGTTGCTGTTGATATAAAAGTGCATGTAATAAATACGTTTGATTGATTGATTGACAAACATGGTCTGACATTAGGCTGCTGTTGTCATGTGACAGGATTCGACTAACTCAAAATTAGCTACTGAATGTGTGTGTGAGTGTGAGTGTGAGTGTGTGTGTGTGTGTGTGTATGTGTGTGTGCATGCTTGCGCGGTCTGTCTGTCAATTAGCTGCTGTAACTATGATGACGTTTAGATCCTGTTGTAACCTTGCTCTGATGAAGGTCGTGTTGACCGAGAGCTTGGCACATTCAAACACTGACTATTTGCATGGATTTAAGTGTTCTTGACTAATCCCAGACCAATCACCATGTACATTTCTATTTCATATTCAGTATACAAAGATAATTGAGAAAATCTAGCCTCTCAGTGCTTTATCGTACATGCAGATCGCATGTTCATACTCATTGCAAGTACAGCTATCTGCTCCCTAAATGAGTTCCATGACTGTCACTTAGAGCATCAGACTGTCACAATGTTCTAAAATGGAACAGCCTGTATGCAAATGAGGTTGATGCAAGGACTGGGTATGGTTGCATCCCAAATGGCACCCTAATCCCTAAATACAGTACCTTCAGAAAGTATTCATACACCTTGATTTATTCCACATTTTGTTGTGTTACAGCCTGAATTCAAAATGCATCTATACACAATTCCCCATAATGGCAAAGTGAAAACATGTTTGTAGAAATGTTTGCTAATTTATTGACAATGAAATACAGAAATATCAAATGTACATACAGTGCCTTGCGAAAGTATTCGGCCCCCTTGAACTTTGCGACCTTTTGCCACATTTCAGGCTTCAAACATAAAGATATAAAACTGTATTTTTTGTGAAGAATCAACAACAAGTGGGACACAATCATGAAGTGGAACGACATTTATTGGATATTTCAAACTTTTTTAACAAAATCAAAAACTGAAAAATTGGGCGTGCAAAATTATTCAGCTCCTTAAGTTAATACTTTATAGCGCCACCTTTTGCTGCGATTACAGCTGTAAGTCGCTTGGGGTATGTCTCTATCAGTTTTGCACATCGAGAGACTGACATGTTTTCCCATTCCTCCTTGCAAAACAGCTCGAGCTCAGTGAGGTTGGATGGAAAGCATTTGTGAACAGCAGTTTTCAGTTCTTTCCACAGATTCTCGATTGGATTCAGGTCTGGACTTTGACTTGGCCATTCTAACACCTGGATATGTTTATTTTTGAACCATTCCATTGTAGATTTTGCTTTATGTTTTGGATCATTGTCTTGTTGGAAGACAAATCTCCGTCCCAGTCTCAGGTCTTTTGCAGACTCCATCAGGTTTTCTTTCAGAATGGTCCTGTATTTGGCTCCATCCATCTTCCCATCAATTTTAACCATCTTCCCTGTCCCTGCTGAAGAAAAGCAGGCCCAAACCATGATGCTGCCACCACCATGTTTGACAGTGGGGATGTTGTGTTCAGGGTGATGAGCTGTGTTGCTTTTACGCCAAACATAACGTTTTGCATTGTTGCCAAAAAGTTCAATTTTGGTTTCATCTGACCAGAGCACCTTGTTCCACATGTTTGGCTGCATCTCTGATCAGTCTTCTCCTTGTATGAGCTGAAAGTTTAGAGGGACGGCCAGGTCTTGGTAGATTTGCAGTGGTCTGATACTCCTTCCATTTCAATATTATCACTTGCACAGTGCTCCTTGGGATGTTTAAAGCTTGGGAAATCGTTTTGTATCCAAATCCGGCTTTAAACTTCTTCACAACAATATCTCGGACCTGCCTGGTGTGTTCCTTGTTCTTCATGATGCTCTCTGTGCTTTTAACGGACCTCTGAGAATATCACAGTGCACGTGCCTTTATACGGAGACTTGATTACACACAGGTGGATTGTATTTATCATCGTTAGTCATTTAGGTCAACATTGGATCATTCAGAGATCCTCACTGAACTTCTGGAGAGAGTTTGCTGCACTGAAAGTAAAGGGGCTGAATAATTTTGCACGCCCAATTTTTCAGTTTTTGATTTGTTAAAAAAGTTTGAAATATCCAATAAATGTCGTTCCACTTCATGATTGTGTCCCACTTGTTGTTGATTCTTCAAAAAATACAGTTTTATATCTTTGTTTGAAGCCTGAAATGTGGCAAAAGGTTGCAAAGTTCAAGGGGGCCGAATACTTTCGCAAGGCACTGTAGGTATCAATACTTTTTAGAAGCACCTTTGGTGGAGATTACAGCTTTTCACAACCGAATTGTAAAATATTTGACAATTATCTTAAAAAAATTATTCAAGATCTGTCAAGTTAATTGTTGATCATTGCTAGACAGCCATTTTCATGTCTTGCCGTAGATTTTCAAGCTGATTTAAATCAAAACTATAACTAGGCCACTCAGGAACATTCAGTATCGTCTTGGGAAGCAACTCATAGATTTAGCTTTGTGTTTTAGGTTACTGTCCTGCTGAAACGTGAATTTGTCTCCCAGTCTCTGTTGGAAAGCAGACTGAAGCAAATTTTGCCATCCCTGAAAACATGAAGATTGTTACTTAGTGAAGTGTTGTGTTGGATTTGACCCAAACATAATGCTTCGTATTCAGGACAAAAAGTGAATTTATCTGCCACATTTTTTGCAGTGTTACTTTAGTGCCTTATTGCAAACAGGATGCATGTTTTAGAATATTTTTATTCTGTACAGACTTCCTTATTTTCACTCTCTCATTTAGGTTGGTATTGCAGAATAACTCCAATGTTGTTGATCCATCCTCAGTTTGAGTGGTACTCAGTGATGTATTGTGTTGGAAAAGGTATGTGTTGGAAAAGGTATGAAAAAGCATGAAAATGTATTCACTCACCGTTGTAAGTCACTCTGGATAAGAGTGTCTGCCAAATGACTCAAATAAAATTAAAATAAAGGTTCATTTCTTTGCCAACTTTTGCAGTGCCTTGTTGCAAACAGGATGCATGTTTTGGGAATACTTCCTTCTTTTCACTCTGTCATTTAGGTTAGTAATGTGAAGTAACTATGTTGTTGAGCCATCTTCAGTTTTCTCATATCACAGCCATTAAACTCTGTAACTGTTGTGAAATCTCTGAGCAGTTTCCTTCCTCTCCAGCAACTGAGTTAGGCAGGACACCTGTATCTTTGTAGTGATTGGGTGTACAGTACACTAGCATCATTTTTTCTTCACATCTACCAATCGTTGCCCTTCTTTATGAGGCATAGGAAAAAACTCCCTGGTCTTTGTGATTGAATCTGTGCATGAAATTCAGTTCTATTGAGGACCTTACAGAAAATTGTGTATATGGGGTACAGATATGGGGTAGTTACAAAATAATAATGTTAACCACTATTATTGAACACAGAATGAGTAGATGCAACTATAATGCACTTTGTTAAGCACATTCTTACTCCTGAACTTATTTAGGCTTAACAAAGGGGTTGAATACTTATTTACTCACAACATTTCAGGTTGAAATGTTTTATTAACTTTCAAAAATGTTATACAAACAAAATTCCATGTTGACATTATGGGGTATTGTGTGTAGATCAGTTACACAACATCTCAATTACATGTACAGTTGAAGTCGGAAATGTACATATACCTTAGCCAAATACATTTAAACTCAGTTTTTTTCACTATTCCTGACATTTAATCCTGGTAAAAAATTCCCTGTCTTAGGTCAGTTAGGATCACCTCTTTATTTTAAGAATATGGGTCAGAAGTTTACATACACTCTATTAGTATTTGGTACCATTGCCTTTCAATTGTTTAACTTGGGTCAAAAGTATCGGGTAGCCTTCCTCAAGCTTCCCATAATAAGTTGTGTGAAATTTGGCCCATTCCTCCTGACAGAGCTGGTGTAACTGAGTCAGGTTTGTAGGCCTCTATGCTCGCACACACTTTTTCAGTTCTGCCCACACATTTTTTATAGGATTGAGGTCAGGGCTTTGTGATGGCCACTCCAATACCTTGATTTTGTTGTCCTTAAGCCATTTTGCCACTAATTTCGAAGTATGCTTGGGGTCATTGTTCATTTGGAAGACCCATTTGCGACCAAGCTTTAACTTCCTGACTGATGTCTTGAGATGTTGCTTCAATATATCCACATAATTTTCCGTTATCATGATGCTATCTATTTTGTGAAGTGCAGCAGTCCCTGCTGCAGCAAAGCACCCCCACAACATGATGCTGCCACCACCATGTTTCACGGTTGGGATGGTGTTCTTCGGCTTGCAAGCGTCCCCCTTTTTCCTCCAAACATGAGAATGGTCATTATGGCCAAACAGTTCTATTTTTGTTTCATCAGACCAGAGGACATTTCTCCAAAAAGTACGATCTTTGTCCCCTTGTGCAGCAAACCGTAGTCTGGCTTTTTATGGCGGTTTTGGAGCTGTGGCTTCTTCCTTGCTGTGGCTTCTTCATTCCACCTACTCAGTCAAGGGTTTTTCTTTATTTTTACTATTTTATTCAATGCAGAATAATAGTTAAGACAACAAAACTATGAAATAACACATATGGAATCATGTAGTAACCAAATTGTATTAAATAAATACATTTGGATATTTTAGGTTCTTCAAAGTAGCCACCCTTTGCCTTGATGAAAGCTTTACACACTCTTGGCATTCTCTCAATCAGCTTCACCTGGAATGCTTTTCCAACAATCTTGAAGGAGTTCCCACATATGCTGAGCACTTGTTGGCTGCTTTTCCTTCACTATGCGGTCCAACTGATCCCAAACCATCTCAATTTTGGTTGAGGTCGGGTGATTATGGAGGCCAGGTCATCTGATAAAGCACTCCATCGCTCTCCTTCTTGGTCAAATAGCCCTTACACAGCCTGGAGGTGTGTTGGGTCATTGTCCTGCTGAAAAGCAAATTTTAGTCCCACGTGCAAACCAGATGGGATGGCGTATCACTGCAGAATCAGTGACTAGATAAAATATAAGTCACGTTCGTTATAAGGATCAGACCAAGGCGCAGCGTGGTTTGCGCACATTCTTATTTATTGAAAGAACGAACACTGAACAAAATAACAAAAAAACGAAACATGAAGCTATACAAACGAGTGCTGACAGGCAACTACACATAGACAAGATCCTACGAACACAAAAAGGAAATGGCTACCTAAATATGATCCCCAATCAGAGACAACGATAAACAGCTGCCTCTGATTGGGAACCATATCAGGCCACCATAGACATACAAATTCACCTAGACAATACAAAAAGCAGCATACCCACACTAGTCACACCCTGACCTAACCAAAAAAAAAAACAGAGATAACTCAGGTCAGCGCGTGAAAGTACCCCCCCCCCACCCCCCCAAAGTTGCGGACTCCCGGCCGCAACCTGAACCTATAGGGGAGGGTCCGGGTGGGCATCTACCCTCGGTGGCGACTCCGGTTCTGGACGCAACCCCTCTCCTTACACTGATCCCTCCGCCTTTGTAGAACCGGACCTTGGATCATTGCCGGAGGCTCTGGACTGCGGATCATCGCCAGAGGCTCCAGACTGGGGACCGTTGCTGGAAACCCCGTACTGGGGACAATCGCCGGATACCCCGGACTGGGGACCATCGCCAGAGACCCCGGACTGGGGACTGTTGCCGGTGACCCCGGAATGGGAACCGTCGCTCGAGACCCCGTACTGGGGACCGTCGCTGGAGGTTCCGGACTGGGGACCGTCGGTGGAGGTTCCGGACTGTGGACCGTCGTTGGAGGTTCCAGACTGCGGCCCGTCGTTGGAGGTTCCGGAATGTGGCCCGTCGTTGGAGGTCTGGACTGGGAACTGTCGCCGGAAGCTCTGTAATGGGTACTGTCGCCGGAATCTCTGGACTGTGGAGGCGCACTGAAGGCCTGGTGCGTGGGACCGGTCCAGGTGGCACCGGGCTGAAGACACGCACCTCAGGGCGAGTGCGGAGAGCAGGCACAGGACGTACTGGACTGTGGAGGTGCACTGGAGGTCTGGAGCGTGGTGCCGGCACTGGTGGTACCGGGCTGGTGACACGCACCTCAGGATGAGTGCGGGGAGGAGGCACAGGACATACTGGACTGTGGAGGTGCACTGGAGGTCTGGAGCGTCCTGGCTGGATGTTTATTTTCACCCTGCAAATGCAGGAGAGGGACCGACTCGGGCAGATGTCGTGACAGTACCCCCCCCCCCTTGACGCGCAGCTCCAGCAGTGCACCGATACCGGCCTGGGGGACGACCCGGAGGGCGAGGCGCAGGGCGATCCGGATAGAGACGGTGGAACTCTCGCAGCTTCGAAGGGTCCAACACATCCTCCACCAGCACAAGGCATCTCTCTTCCGGAACGTACCCCTACCATTCCATGAGGTACTGAAGGTCCGTCGCCCAACGCCTCGAGTCCAGTATGGATCAGACTGCATACCCCGGGGTCCCCTCTAGTTCCAGAGGGGGCGGAGGAACCTCCTGCAACTCAGACTGCTGGAGTGGACCAGCCACCACCGGCCTGAAGAGAGACGCATGGAACGAGGAGTTAAGTTAATACCGTAATCTGGGGGAAGCTGTAAACTGTAACAAACCTTGTTTACTCTCCTCAGGACCTTGAATGGCCCCACAAACCGCGGACCCAGCTTCTGGCAGGGCAGGAGAAGGGGCAGGTTTCGGGTTGAGAGCCAGACCCGGTTCCAACACCGGGGCCTCACTGCGGTGGCGGTCAGCGCTGGCTTTCTGACGCCTCACGGCCCGCTGAAGGTGCACCAGAGCGGCGTCCCATGTCTCCTCCGAGCGCCTAAACCAGTCGTACACCACAGGAGCCTCAATCTGGCTCTGGTGCCACGGCGCCAGAACCGGCTGGTACCCCAGTACGCACTGGAAGGGGGCGAGGTTGGTAGAGGAGTGGCGGAGTGAGTTCTGGGCCATCTCCGCCCAGGGTATGAACTCCCCCGGCCGGTCCTGGCAATAAGACCGCAGAAACCTACCCACATCCTGGTTTACTCTCTCCACCTGCCCGTTACACTCGTGGTAAAAACCTGGGGTAAAGCTGACAGAAACCCCCAGACGTTCCATGAAAGCCCTCCAGACCCTTGACGTGAACAGATACTATGTCCTTAGGCACCCCGTAGTGCCGGAAGACGTGTGTGAACAGGGCCTCTGCAGTCTGTAGGGCCGTAGGGAGACCGGGCAAAGGGAGGAGACGGCAGGACTTAGAAAACCGATCCACAATGACCAGGACCGTGGTGTTCCCCTATGAGGGAGGAAGATCTGTCAGGAAGTCCACCGACAGGTGCGACCACGGCCGTTGTGGAACAGGTAAGGGTTGTAACTTCCCTCTCGGCAGGTGCCTAGGGGCCTTGCACTGGGCGCACACCGAGCAGGAGGAAACATAAACCCTCACTTCCTTAGCCAAGGTGGACCACCAGTACTTCCCACTAAGACAGCGCACCATCCGACCGACTCCCGGATGACCAGAGGAGGGTGATGTGTGGGCCCAATGGATCAAACGGTCGCGGACAGCAAACGGAACGTACAGACGCCCAGCTGGACACTGGAGGGGAGTGGGCGCTCAGTGCCCGAACGCTGAGAGAGCACGGCTCCTATCCCAGCCTCGGACGCGTCCACCTCCACGATCAACGTCAAAGAGGGATCTGTATGAGCCAGCTCTAGAGCTGAGGTAAACAGAGCCCTCAGGTGACCAAAAGCCCTGTCCGCCTCAGCCGACCACTGCAAACCCACCGGGTTTGGTAATGGGAGCCGCTACCTGACCAAAACGATAAACCTCTGGTAGTAGTTGGCAAAGCCTAAAAAATGCTGCATTTCCTTTACCGTGGTGTGAGTCGGCCAAATACGCACGGCTGAAATGTGGTCACTCTCCATCTCCACCCCTGAAGTGGAAATGCGGTACCCTAGGAAGGAGATGGACTGTTGAAAGAACAGGCATTTCTCAGCCTTGACAGACAGGTCATGCTCCAACAGTCGACCAAGCTCCCTGCACACCAGGGACAAATGTTCGGCGCATGTAGCAGAGTATATCAGAATGTCGTCGATATACACCACCACACCCTGCCCATGCAGGTCCCGGAAAATCTTGTCTACAAAGGCCTGGAAGACTGATGGAGCATTCATCAACCCGTACGGCATTATGAGGTACTCATAGTGCTCTGAGGTGGTACTAAATGCTGTCTTCCACTCGCCCCCCCTCCCAGATACAGGTTGTAAGCGCTCCTGAGATGCAATTTTGTGAAGAAGCGCGCCCTGTGCATTGACTTGATCGCACTGGCTATGACAGGTAACGGGTAACTGTACCTCACTGTGATTTGGTGTGCCTCCATAGTCAATACATGGGCGCAGACCTCCATCTTTCTTCTTCACAAAAAATGGTAATTGAGTCACCTTCTTTTTACAGAAGGTGAGAGCCACATCAGCATATTCAGAGGGGATGCACACGGTGGAGACCTGGTCTGGACTTTCCACCGTAATAGCACCGTCGGGAACCCCTAAACACCTCCCCGAGCACTTTCGTGCCCACCCCGAGAGAGCCCTCTGTTGCCACGAAATAGTGGAGTCATGACAGGCCGGGTTGAGAATCAATACGGAAGAGACTGATTCTCTCCTTATGACCCTCCTGCATAACCATGCCCAGTGGAGCGGTGGCCTCCCTAATTAGCCCTGACCCTAATGGTCGACTATCTAGGGCATGCACAGGGTAGGGCATATCCACAGGAACAATGGGGATCCCTAAACTATGGGCAAATGATCTGTCAATAAAATTCCCAGCTGCGCCTGAATCTACGAGCGCCTTATGCTGGGAATGCGGAAAAAAACAGGAAATTTAATAAACAAAGACATGTGAGCAACAGGGGGTTCTGGGTGAGCCTGGTGCCGACTCACCGAGGGTGACACGAGAGTACCCTGCCTGCTGCCTCGACTCCCAGAGGAACCTCCCCGGCACCGACCGGCAGTGTGCCCTCTGCAGCCACAGATGGTGCATGGAATGGCCCCTCCTCCGGTCACCTTAATTGCAGCACTTCCCAACTCCATGGGCGTTGGAGTGGTGGTGCTGGGGGATGGAACCGACATACCTTGATCTGGACGTCCGCGGGTAGCCAGCAGGTTATCCAGCCAGATGGACAGGTCCACCAGCTGGTCGATTGTGAGAGTGGTGTCCCTGCAGGCCAACCCTCGACGGACTTCCTCGCACAGACTGTACCAGTAGTGATCGATCAGGGCCCTGTCGTTCCATCCCGCGCCGGCGGTCAGGGTCCGGAATTCCAATGCAAACTCCTGTGCGCTCCTCGTCCCCTGCCTCAGGTAGACGAGACACTCATCCGCCGCTCTACCCTCAGACGGGTGGTCAAAGACTGCCCGGAAGCGGAGGGTGAAATCCTCGAAGTGGTCCAACACCGCTTCTTCTTCTCCCCATACGGTGTTGGCCCACTCCCGGGCTTTAGCCTCCAGCTCTAGCTGGAGCAAGAATCCCACTGGGCCCGGGTGGCCCGTTCCTGTAGGTTCATGCTCTACAACATCCGCAGAGTACGACCCTGCCTCACACAGGAAGCGGCGCAGGTCCTAATCCAGGCACTTGTCATCTCCCGTCTGGATTACTGCAACTCGCTGTTGGCTGGGCTCCCTGCCTGTGCCATTAAACCCCTTCAACTCATCCAGAACGCCGCAGCCCGTCTGGTGTTCAACCTTCCCAAGTTCTCTCACGTCACCCCGCTCCTCCGTTCTCTCCACTGGCTTCCAGTTGAAGCTCGCATCCGCTACAAGACCATGGTGCTTGCCTACGGAGCTGTGAGGGGAACGGCACCTCAGTACCTCCAGGCTCTGATCAGGCCCTACACCCAAACAAGGGCACTGCGTTCATCCACCTCTGGCCTGCTCGCCTCCCTACCACTGAGGAAGTACAGCTCCCGCTCAGCCCAGTCAAAACTGTTCGCTGCCCTGGCCCCCCAATGGTGGAACAAACTCCCTCACGACGCCAGGACAGCGGAGTCAATCACCACCTTCCGGAGACACCTGAAACCCCACCTCTTTAAGGAATACCTAGGATAGGTTAAGTAATCCCTCTCACCCCACCCCCCCTAAGTTTTAGATGCACTATTGTTAAGTGACTGTCCCACTGGATGTCATAAGGTGAATGCACCAATTTGTAAGTCGCTCTGGATAAGAGCGTCTGCTAAATGACTTAAATGTAAAAAATGTAAATGTGAAGGAGGGGTGAGTGATGGTGAGACTGGTGGTGCTGGTGGAGACGCTGGAGGAACTCCTCTTCTCTCCCAGTGCTCCATGGTTTGTAGAACACGATCCATGGCGCTGCCGAGATGCTGTAGCATGGCAGCATGCTGCTGGACTCGCTCCTCAAACCCTACTGCAGGGGCACCTGCTCCTACTGACTCGATTCCGAGTGGGTGCGTGTTTTTTTCAAGGCTATGGGTAACTGGTGAAAGGAGTCAGGCGTAGGAGAGCTGAGATGCGTGGAGAAGGTATTTAATACAAGATACACCAGTATAAACTGGTGAAAAGTATTTTGAGTGGGTCCCTTTATGGATAATTTGATAGAGATAAGGTTAAATCATTATTTGACTGTCTACAGGGTCTGGGAAATAGTCTCAGAAAAAGATTGGCATATGTCCACTTTTGGTAAAAGTATGGGGAATTGACTTACCCCATACCAATAAAACTATAAACGCTTATGGGATTTTCCACTTTTTGAAGTTCGATCTAATTAACACAGAATATAGACGTAACCTGTAAATTCAATATGTCTCAAGAGGGAAGATCTGCTTTTATTAAACTCTGCAGATATTTCTGTATCAATGGATGTCGATTCAACTCATTTGACTATTATGACTGTAAATAAATCCCCCTGACGCTTGTGAAATCTCTGCAAAGAAACACTTGCACAAACTTCAAAAAATGATTTGGCTATTTTCTGGTAATTGTGTCGTTATTATGTGTCAGATGTTAAGACTACAAACCATTATAATTGGGTTATTTGCGGGATTTACTTGTAATTTAAAAAGCATTGGGTCTATGTTACTCACTGAAATCGGGTTTATGATTGTGGTTTAACTTTGCCATGGTTTGCTTAGACAGCCTACAGTAGCCTGGGTAAGATGTCAGTGGGATGTGGGCTGAACGTTGTAGCAGTTTGCTTAGTTCCAATTGACAGATGAATTTGTTCAACATGAATAGCGAGGCGATTTATCGAGGTGCGGAGTTCTTGTGTTGCCTTATAGCCTGCTGGAAAAGGCTACTGAGAATGGGGTCGTAATTTCAATCACTGAATCAAATATTAATAATATGGATATGAACTGAATATATGCTTGTCAACAACAGCCAGTGTTTGTTTTATTACCTGTAGCCTAATCTTACAGACTGTTACCTAAATCTAAAGCATTCTAATAACAGCTGACAATTGCGATAGAGATGTGACCATGATCACAATTGATAACTTTCAGTTAGGGTAGACTACAATGAAAACAATGCCTTCTAATAAGGAGAGAATTATCATGTTTGGTTTGTTTTGTTTTCTAAACCTTACTAAGTGACAGTGACAAAGACATTGATAAAGAGGGTTGATGTGGAATTGTATGAGTGTTGACAGTATGTGTATGGTAATATTTTTTAGTGGTTTTTGGATAGCACTCGAATAATGCCATATTTTAGTAAATTGAAGCAGATGAGGTTTCAATACAAATTTAAATTATGAATAGAGGGATTGAGCCTTGAGACTGACAAATAGATACGCCACGAGTAAGGGACAAAATGGGACGTTTGGAGCAGAGGTATGAATAGTTGAACGGGAGACTTTTTTTTTTACAATTTCCAATTATTAGTACTACATTTTATAGTTTCGGTAACACCACTGAATTTAAAACCTCTTACGGCTGAAATCCCGTTAATGGGATCGATTTGACAACAACCAGTGAAAGTGCAGGGCGCCAAATTCAAACAACAGAAATCTCATAATTAAAATTCCTCAAACATACAAGTATTATACACCATTTTAAAGATACATTTGTTGTTAATCCCACCACAGTGTCCGATTTCAAAAAGGATTTATGACAAAAGCATACCATGTGATTATGTTAGGTCAGCACCTAGTCACGGAAAAACACAGCCATTTTTCCAGCCAAAGAGAGGAGTCACAAAAATCAGAAATAGAGAGAAAATTAATCACTAACCTTTGATTATCTTCATCAGATGACACTCATAGGACTTCATGTTACACAATACATGTATGTTTTGTTCGATAAAGTTCATATTTATATCCAAAAATCTCTGTTTACATTGGCGTGTTATGTTTTGCTTCCAAAACATCTGGTGATTTTGCAGAGAGCCACATCAATTTACAGAAATACTAATCATAAATGTTGATGAAAATACAAGTGTTACACATGGAATTAAATATATACTTCTCCTTAATGCAACCGCTGTGTCAGATTTCAAAAAGCTTTACGGAAAAAGCACACCAGGCAATAATCTGAGTACAGCGCTCAGACACCAAAACAAGCCATACAGATACCCGCCATGTTGTTGAGTCAACAGAAGTCAGAAATAGCATTATAAATATTCACTTACCTTTGATGATCTTCATCGGAATGCACTCCCAGGAATCCCAGTTCCACAATAAATGTTTGTTTTGTTCGATAAAGTCCATAATTTATGTCCAAATACCTCCTTTTTGTTCACGCGTTCAGTTCACAAATCCAAATTCACGAGGCACGGGCACTTAGTCCAGACGAAAAGTCAAAAAAGTTATATTACAGTTCGTAGAAACATGTAAAAAGATGTATAAAATCAGTCTTTAGGATGTTTTTAACATAAATCTTCAATAATGTTTCAACTGGACAATTCCTTTGTCTTTAGAAATGAAAAGGAACGCAGCTCGCTCTCACGGCCGTGCGCATGATTTAGCTCATGGCATTCTGCCAGACCTCTCAGTCAAACAGCTCTTATTCGCTCCCCCTTCAAAGTAGAAGCCTGAAACTGTCACCCCCTATGTGACTAGGGTGGATATGCTAGTTTTTGTATTGTCTAGGTGTTTTGTATTGTCTAGGGTTTTTGCATGTCTAGGGTTTGTAGGTCTAGGTATTTGTATGTTTATGGTGGCCTGATATGGTTCCCAATCAGAGGCAGCTGTTTATTGGTGTCTCTGATTGGGGATCATATTTCGGTAGCCATTTCCCCTTTGGTGTTTGTGGATTCTTGTCTATGTGTAGTTGCCTGTCAGCACTCATTTGTATAGCTTCACGCTTCGTTTTGTTATTTTGGTTAGTTTGTTCAGTGTTCATTCTTAATATAATAAAGAATGTACGCATACCTCGCTGCGCCTTGTTCGGATTCATACGACGAACGTGACAGAAGCAAGGTTCAAAGACTGTTGACATCTAGTGGAAGCCTTAGGAAGTACAATATGACTGTCATGCAGGTGAAAGAGGACCCAAAAGCGACTTAACAGAAACAGAGTTTATTAAAGTCCAAAACGGAATAACAGAAATCCTCTAGACTTGTAGAGGGGAAACAACTGGAGAAGCGGCCACAGACTGCAGGTCGCTTCGGGTAGGCGCAGGCCGTAGTCGACTGAGACACCTGCTCACACGCAGCATCTGATGAAGGCACAAAACACGACAGGACAGGGTGATACACAATCACGGCAAAAACACGACAGGACAGGGCGAAACGCAATCACAGCATGGTGAATACAATACAAGGAACCGACGGGACAGGAACGGAACACAAAGGAATAAATAGGGACTCTAATCAGGGGAAAGGATCGGGAACAGGTGTGGGAAGACTAAATGATGATTAGGGGAATAGGAACAGCTGGGAGCAGGAACGGAGTTTTAGAGAGAGGAGAGAGAGGGAGGGGGAGAGAGAGGGATAGAAAAAGGGAACGAACCTAATAAGACCAGCAGGGAAACGAACAAAAGGAAAAGCAAAATGACAAGATGATATAAGACAAAACATGACAGTACCCCCCCACTCACCGAGCGCCTCCTGGCGCTCTCGAGGAGGAACACTGGCGGCAACGGAGGAAATCATAGATCAAACGGTCCAGCACGTCCCGAAAAGAACCCAACTCCTCTCCTCAGGACCGTAAAAAAAGATAAAAAGGGAAACTAGGGTACTACTCTAAAAAAAAAATGAGAACTAGGGACAGACTGAGACACAGCAAGGGCAGGGACAAGAACAGGAGAGATGCGATGGCAGGGAACAGACTGAGACCCAGCAAGACCAGGAGCAGAAGCAGAAAAAAAATTACCAGACTTCTTCTGCGCGCAGTCTGAACACGCAGCCACGAAACGGCGCGTGTCACGCTCCTGAGTCGGCCACCAAAAGCGCTGGCGAATAGACGCAAGAGTGCCTCGAACACCGGGATGACCAGCTAACTTGGCAGAGTGAGCCCACTGAAGAACAGCCAGACGAGTGGAAACAGGAACGAAAAGGAGGTTACTAGGACAAGCGCGCGGCGACGCAGTGTGCGTGAGTGCTTGCTTAACCTGTCTTTCAATTCCCCAGACTGTCAACCCGACAACACGCCCATAAGGAAGAATCCCCTCGAGATCAGTAGAAGCCACAGAAGAACTAAACAGACGGGATAAGGCATCAGGCTTGGTGTTCTTGCTACCCGGACGGTAAGAAATCACAAACTCGAAACGAGCGAAAAACAACGCCCAACGAGCTTGACGGGCATTAAGTCGTTTGGCAGAACGGATGTACTCAAGGTTCTTATGGTCTGTCCAAACGACAAAAGGCAGTCGCCCCCTCCAACCACTGTCGCCCATTCGCCTAGGGCTAAGCGGATGGCGAGCAGTTCACGATTACCCACATCATAGTTGCGCTCAGATGGCGACAGGCGATGAGAAAATAAGCGCAAGGATGAACCTTATCGTCAGACTGGAAGCTGGGATAGAATGGCTCCCACGCCTACCTCTGAAGCGTCAACCTCGACAATGAATTGTCTAGTGACGTCAGGAGTAACGAGGATAGGAGCGGACGTAAAACGTTCTTTTAGAAGATCAAAAGCTCCTGGGCGGAACCGGACCACTTAAAACACGTCTTGACAGAAGTAAGAGCTGTGAGAGGGGCAGCAACTTGACCGAAATTACTGAATGAAACGCCGATAGAAATTAGCGAAACCTAAAAAGCGCTGCAACTCGACACGTGACCTTGGAACGGGCCAATCACTGACAGCTTGGACCTTAGCGGAATCCATCTGAATGCCTTCAGCGGAAATAACGGAACCGAGAAAAGTAACGGAGGAGACATGAAAAGAGCACTTCTCAGCCTTTACGTAGAGACAATTCTCTAAAAGGCGCTGTAGAACACGTCGAACGTGCTGAACATGAATCTCGAGTGACGGAGAAAAAATCAGGATATCGTCAAGATAGACAAAAACAAAAATGTTCAGCATGTCTCTCAGAACATCATTAACTAATGCCTGAAAAACAGCTGGCGCATTGGCGAGACCGAACGGCAGAACCCGGTACTCAAAATGCCCTAACGGGTGTTAAACGCCGTTTTCCACTCGTCCCCCTCTCTGATGCGCACGAGATGGTAAGCGTTACGAAGGTCCAACTTAGTAAAGCACCTGGCTCCCTGCAGAATCTCGAAGGCTGATGACATAAGGGGAAGCGGATAACGATTCTTAACCGTTATGTCATTCAGCCCTCGATAATCACGCAGGGGGCGCAGAGTACCGTCCTTCTTTTTAACAAAAAAGAACCCCGCCCCGGCCGGAGAAGAAGAAGGCACTATGGTACCGGCGTCAAGAGACACAGATAAATAATCCTCGAGAGCCTTACGTTCGGGAGCCGACAGAAGTATAGTCTGCCTCGAGGAGGAGTGGTCCCCGGAAGGAGATCAATACTACAATCATACGACCGGTGAGGAGGAAGGGAGTTGGCTCGGGACCGACTGAAGACCGTGCGCAGATCATGATATTCCTCCGGCACTCCTGTCAAATCGCCAGGTTCCTCCTGAGAAGTAGGGACAGAAGAAACGGGAGGGATGGCAGACATTAAACACTTCACATGACAAGAAACGTTCCAGGATAGGATAGAATTACTAGACCAATTAATAGAAGGATTATGACATACTAGCCAGGGATGACCCAAAACAACAGGTGTAAACGGTGAACGGAAAATCAAAAAGAAATAGTCTCACTGTGGTTACCAGATACTGTGAGAGTTAAAGGTAGTGTCTCAAATTTGATACTGGGAAGATGACTACCATCTAAGGCAAACATGGGCGTAGGCCTGTCTAACGGTCTGAAAGGAATGTTATGTTTCCGAACCCATGCTTCGTCCATGAAACAACCCTCAGCCCCAGAGTCAATCAAAGCACTGCATGTAGCACCCGAACCGGTCCAGCGTAGATGGACCGACATAGTAGTACAAGATCTAGATGAAGGGACCTGAGTAGTAGCGCTCACCAGTAGCCCTCCGCTTACTGATGGGCTCTGGCCTCTTACTGGACATGAATTAACAAAATGTCCAGCAACTCCGCAATAGAGGCACAGGCGGTTGGTGATCCTCCGTTCCCTCTCCTCATTCGAGATGCGAATCCCTCCCAGCTGCATGGGCTCAGTCTCAAAGCCAGAGGAGGGAGATGGTTGCGATGCGGAGCAGGGAAACACCGTTGATGCGAGCTCTCTTCCACGAGCCCGGTGACGAAGATCTACCCGTCGTTCTATGCGGATGGCGAGAGCAATCAAAGAGTCCACATCTGAAGGAACCTCCCGGGAGAGAATCTCATCCTTAACCACTGCGTGGAGTCCCTCCAGAAAACGAGCGAGCAGCGCCGGCTCGTTCCACTCACTAGAGGCAGCAAGAGTGCGAAACTCAATGGAATAATCCGTTATGGACCGTTCACCTTGGCATAAGGAAGCCAGGGCCCTAGAAGCCTCCCCACCAAAAACTGAACGGTCAAAAACCCGAATCATCTCCTCTTTAAAGTTCTGGAATTTGTTAGAGCAATCAGCCCTTGCCTCCCAGATAGCTGTGCCCCATTCTCGAGCCCGGCCAGTAAGGAGTGAAATGACGTAAGCAACCCGAGCTCTCTCTCTAGAGTATGTGTGGGGTTGGAGAGAGAACACAATCTCACACTGCGTGAGAAAGGAGCGGCATTCAGTGGGCTGCCCGGAGTAGCAAGGTGGGTTATTAACCCTAGGTTCTGGAGGCTCGGCAGGCCAGGAAGTAACGGGTGGCACGAGACGTAGACTCTGGAACTGTCCAGAGAGGTCGGAAACCTGAGCGGCCAGGTTCTCCACGGCATGGCGAGCAGCAGACAATTCCTGCTCGTGTCTGCCGAGCATGGCTCCTTGGATCTCGACGGCAGTGTAACGAGCGTCTGTAGTCGCTGGGTCCATTCCTTGGTCGGTTCCTTCTGTCATGCAGGTGAAAGAGGACCCAAAAGCGACTTAACAGAAACAGAGTTTATTAAAGTCCAAAACGGAATAACAGAAATCCTCTAGACTTGTAGAGGGAAACAACTGGAGAAGCGGCCACAGACTGCAGGTCGCTCGGGTCGCAGGCCGTAGTCGACTGAGACACCTGCTCACACGCAGCATCTGATGAAGGCACAAAACACGACAGGACAGGGTGATACACAATCACGGCAAAAACACGACAGGACAGGGCGAAACGCAATCACAGCATGGTGAATACAATACAAGGAACCGACGGGACAGGAACGGAACACAAAGGAATAAATAGGGACTCTAATCAGGGGAAAGGATCGGGAACAGGTGTGGGAAGACTAAATGATGATTAGGGGAATAGGAACAGCTGGGAGCAGGAACGGAACGATAGAGAGAGGAGAGAGAGGGAGGGGGAGAGAGAGGGATAGAAAAAGGGAACGAACCTAATAAGACCAGCAGGGGGAAACGAACAAAAGGAAAAGCAAAATGACAAGATGATATAAGACAAAACATGACAATGACCCCATAGACACTGTATATTGGATAGGCAAAGACTTGAAAAACTACAAACCTCAGATTTCCCACTTCCTGGTTGGATTGTTTCTCACGTTTTTGCCTGCCATATGAGTTCTGTTATACTCACAGACATCATTCAAACAGTTTTAGATACTTCAGAGTGTTTTCTATCCAAATTGACTAATAATATGCATATGCATAGCTTCTGGGCCTGAGTAGCAGGCAGTTTACACTGGGCACCTTATTCATCCAAGCTACTCAATACTGTCCCCCATGCATAAGAAGTTTTTAAGCAAGAAGGTAATGTCATTTAAGATAATCTGTTTCCATTACGAGGAATAGTGTTTAAAATTAAGGTAGATCTAAGTAAATGTTTTAGTTCCGAATATTAAGCTGATAAACCAGCACCAACTTTTTGAAGGTACTAACAGATTTGTTTAAACAACAGGTTTTATATTTTGACTCCATTAATGCAACAGGTTAAAATATAAGATTACCGGAAAGGGGCTCTGATAAATGTTTTAAAGGTGTCTATTCCACTTAATGGGATTATCTGTATTATCTGATGTGTCTTCAGTAGGATTCTTTCTTCCAGGACTGACGGAAGTCCACTACACAGTATGTTAACGGAGCTCCTAAATGAAATAAGGCCTGGTTATTTTTGTTAATTTTTACCCTACGTTTTGAATATTTGTTAGTGGTGTTAATAACATGTTTTATTTATTGTATGGGGTCTATTTTATTTGGTTTAGTGGGTTTCTCACAGGTTAGAAAGGATGTGCCTTAAAGGGCACACAGAATTTTCTGAAGTTTTCATTTTCTGAGCTTTCATTGAACACATGTAAATTATTTTGGGATGGCAGGTAGCCTAGCGGTTAGAGCGTTGGACTTGTAACCAAAAGGTTGCAAGATCGAAGGTTGCAAGATCGAATCCCTGAGCTGACAAGGTAAAAATCTGTCGTTCTACTCCTGAACAAGGCCGTTAACCCACTGTTCCCATTCCGTCATTGAAAATAAGAATTGGTTCATAACTGACTTGCCTAGTTAAATAAAGGTAAAAATAAGAAAAACCTGATACACAAAATGTTAAAGGTTTGAAATATCTTTGAGTCAGAGTAAGAGAGAAACAGTCACTTGAAGGAGTTGAATGAACTCTGACTTTCAGGTGTGGCCTGATCATCCTCACTAGAAAGACTGAAGAATGGGTGAGATTAAAATGTTATATGTAAACCATAATAATTAGGAAGAAGTTTATAATTTAGCAATCGTCCTATGTGTGATTCGGACCATGACAAAGACAGAGAGAGTGCGCTGACTCTGAATGAGGGACACCTGTCGCTAGTCAATTTGACTATTCCTTGAATTACCTTATGGGATACAATTAAGTTAAAATGGCATTATCAAGGGTTGTAATTCTAATTGTATTTGTTATTTTTTATTTAACAGGCAGTGTGAGTCCCCTGAGGCCTTTTTAGTAAATATGCAAATAGATTTTCTTCACATCTGCCTGTAAAAGAAAAAAAGAGATGTTGGTAATAGTTGACAGTACTCCAAATTGGTTAAAGTTTTACCCACCTCGAGTGATACAGTTGAAGTCGGAAGTTTACATACACCTTAGCCAAATAAACTCAGTTTTTCATAATTCCTGACATTTAATCCTGGTAAAAATTCCCTGTCTTAGGTCAGTTAGGATCACCACTTTATTTTCAGAATGTGAAATGTCAGAATAATAGTAGAGAGAATGATTTATTTCAGCTTTCATTTCTTTCATCACATTCCAAGTGGGTCAGATGTTTACATATACTCAATTAGTATTTGGTAGCATTGCCTTTAAATTGTTTAACTTGGGTCAAACGGTTCGGGTAGCCTTCCACAAGCTTCCCACAATAAGTTGGGTGAATTTTGGCCCATTCCTCCTGATAGAGCTGGTGTAACTGAGGCAGGTTTGAAGGCCTCCTTGCTTGCTTTTTAAGTTCTGCACACACATTTTCTATAGGTTTGAGGTCAGGGCTTTGTGATGACCTCTCCAATACCTTGACTTTGTTGTCCTTAATGATTTTCCAGTGTTGGTGATTGCGTGCCCACTGGAGCCGCTACTTGTTTTTAGATGATAGGAGAAAAGTCCAATGTGGTCGTCTGCTGGAATAGCCCATCCTTGACAAGGCCCGCTGTTAACTCGCATTCTCCCTTCGACCTCTCATCAACGAGCTGTTTTCACCCACAGGACTTTGCACCATTCTCGGTAAACCCTAGACACTGTCATGCGTGATAGGCCCAGGGGGACATCCGTTTCTGAGATACTGGAACCGGCGGGCCTGGCACCGACGACCATGCTCAAAGTCGCTTAGGTCACTCGTTTCACCCATTCTAACATTCAAACAAACAGTAACTGAATACCTCAATGCCTTTACTCGTGGTAACGAGTGGAGCAGAATTAGTGTAATGTTATCAAACACATGGTTTGATGCCATTCCATTCACTCCATTCCAGCCATTATTATGAGCTGGTCTCCCCTCAACAGCCTCCAATGGGGCTCTCCAAACCTAATCAAGTGTTTCACTTGATTCTAATAATTAGCTGGTTGATAAGATGAATCACGTTAGTAGGGAGGGTAGTTCTCCAGGAACAGAGTTGGAGAGCCCTGGTCTATGTCCTAACGAGCTCTCTCTCTCACACAAACCTTTCTCTCCCTATATCCCTCTCCTCCCCATCTCCCTCTACTCCCACTCTTTCCCTTACTCCATCTACATGTGTAGTCCTTTGGTGCAGTGCTGTGTTTGTATGTGTGCTGTGCTAAGCAGTAATGAGGAGTGGAGTTCCCTCTCTCTCTCGCTCTCTCTATCTGCTCATCAAGCACCTCACCCTCTCAATTAGTCAGAAACTGTTTATCTTTCCGCACTGCATAGTGAGAGGCGAAATATCAACCTGCAGTCCTCCACTCCATCATTTCAGAACTGTTTGGCCATCATGACCATTGTTATGTAGAATTGTTATGTCGAACACCATCCCAACCGTGAAGCACGGGGGTGGCACCATCATGTTGTGGGGGTGCAGGGACTGCTGCACTTCACAAAATAGATAAATAAATAAAGGTGTTCTCAACTAGCCTACCTGGTTAAATAAAGGTGTTCTCAACTAGCCTACCTGGTTAAATAAAGGTGTTCTCAACTAGCCTACCTGGTTAAATAAAGGTGTTCTCAACTAGCCTACCTGGTTAAATAAAGGTGTTCTCAACTAGCCTACCTGGTTAAATAAAGGTGTTCTCAACTAGCCTACCTGGTTAAATAAAGGTGTTCTCAACTAGCCTACCTGGTTAAATAAAGGTGTTCTCAACTAGCCTACCTGGTTAAATAAAGGTGTTCTCAACTAGCCTACCTGGTTAAATAAAGGTGTTCTCAACTAGCCTACCTGGTTAAATAAAGGTGTTCTCAACTAGCCTACCTGGTTAAATAAAGGTGTTCTCAACTAGCCTACCTGGTTAAATAAAGGTGTTCTCAACTAGCCTACCTGGTTAAATAAAGGTGTTCTCAACTAGCCTACCTGGTTAAATAAAGGTGTTCTCAACTAGCCTACCTGGTTAAATAAAGGTGTTCTCAACTAGCCTACCTGGTTAAATAAAGGTGTTCTCAACTAGCCTACCTGGTTAAATAAAGGTGTTCTCAACTAGCCTACCTGGTTAAATAAAGGTGTTCTCAACTAGCCTACCTGGTTAAATAAAGGTGTTCTCAACTAGCCTACCTGGTTAAATAAAGGTGTTCTCAACTAGCCTACCTGGTTAAAAAAAAAGGTGAAATAAAAATACATTTAAAAAAGTGACTTGGACTCGAGTCAGACTTGAGTCCCAAATATGACAACTCGACTTTGACACCAATGACTCGTGACTTAACTTGGACTTGAGCCTTTTGACTCGAATATCCTCCAAGCCCAAATATTCAAAATGCTATTAAGAAAAAAGGTGATCGCTATTGGGGGGCTATTATGGCTACCCATGTATTTCCATGGAAATAGTTTATT